>NC_058415.1:87123553-87155684 GCF_002201575.2 Neomonachus schauinslandi | reverse complement strand
AAAGAAAGAAAGAAAGAAAGAAAGAAAGAAAGAAAGAAAGAAAGAAAGAAAGAAGGAAGGAAGGAAGGAAGGAAAGAAAGAAAGAAAGGGAGAGTACACTCAAAGCCGTGGGGGCCGGGAGGGACGTCCTTGAGTACCTAATAAGTGTTAGGCACTGTACCCAGTGTTCCCACTTCATTATCTCAGTGGATCCTCCTGACGACTCTACAAGGCTGGCACTCTATCCTATTGCACATTTCATTAATGAGAAAGCTAAGGCTCAGAGAAGACCAGCAACTTTCCCAAGGACACACAGCACCCACACACTAGATCTGATACACCAGCCTGGGCTGGTTGGTCTGACTCCAAAGTCTGGGGCCTTTGCCCATCCTCCCTCACCCTGAGCATCTCCTCCTCAAGGTGAGGGTCCAGGAGAAACACCCCGTCACCATTCACATCTTTCAGGCAGTTTAGGAGGCTCATGCATTCATTCCATTAACAGATACCTATCCACACCTCCTCTGGGTCAGGCAACACGATGTTTGGGGGTTGAGCAGTGACAGGACAGGCCCCTCCCTGCCCTCGGGGGGCTCCTTGCTCAGGGGATGCTCAGGGGGCTGACCTCAACTCCTGGCAAATCCCTGATTCACCCAGGCTTAAAAATAAACCCAGGTGCTGTCCAGGCCCAAAGAGTGGGGGACCACAGGCTCCCAGAGCAGAGCTGTCAGCTCAGAGCAGGCTCCTCTCATCAGCATGGGGCCCCAGCCTCCCCGCTTAAAGATCGCCTCGGGCACTCTCTTAAAGATGCTAACGCTGCAGCTGACATTTGGGAAATCCTGGCAAGCGATCAAACCCAAGCTGAAAATCGGAGCTGCTGGGCGGGGGGTGGTCACCAGGCAGCAGGGACTGGGGCTGGCAGGGGCTGAGGGCGACAGGCGCTGGCTAAGTCTGTGCTTCGAGTCTGGCCCTGAGCAGCCAGGCTGGGGATCCTGCTCTCTGCTGGAAGGACTCCGGGACACAGAAAGCAAGGACAAGGAGGACAATGGATAAGGAGAGACCCAAATTTCTTAGCTCAGCCTCAAACTCCAGGTCATTGTCAATAATCCGACCAAGTGACTAAAAACGTCCACAGGGTGATGAGTTATGGAAAAGAGGTAAGATGGGAGGAGGTTGCTGGCGCCAGTTATGTCTCTGGCTGCAGTGCCCAGTGCTGGGTCCCTCCCAGCCTCCCAGTGCAGGGAGGAGAGAGCTCTGAGGAAGCTGAGGGGTCGGAGGGAGGAGTTAGGAGAGAACATCCCCACGCCCCCTCCGCCTTGGACACCATTGCTCTTCCACCAACTTGGACAAGCCTGAGCCAACCTTGTCTTCTTTTGCTTCTTTTACATCCAGTCTCCTTCTGCCCACCCATCTACAACCATCCACCCACCTCCACCCACTCATCTAGCCAATCTCCCTACCTTCCACCTAACCGATTCACCCACTGCTCTTCTGCCCATCCAACCGTTCATCCATCCATCCAACTAACCAATCATCCTCTTCATCCATCCATCCACTGATTCATCCACTCAGCCAGCCATCCCCCTCCATTCAACCATTTCCCCGCCTGGCGCCTACCATCCATGCATCTACCCCTCCAAATGTCCATCCATTCCCCAGGTGTCTGGGCCAGGCCATGCTGTGCACAGGAGAGTCACCGTACCCAGTGTTCCCAGGGTGAGGGGTTCAGGAAGGGCTTCCTGGAGGGAGACTGTCTAAGCTGAGACATGAAAAATGAGCAGGAGGAAGCCAGGTAGAAAGTGGAAGGGAGAGTCTTCTCCAAAGAGATGGGAGGCGCGAGATGGTGTCCTCTTACGGGAACATGGTTCACACTCTTGTTGTGGCTTAAGAGGGAGTAGCTACCAGAGAGCCAGGAGAGGCTCACTCTGAGCCTGAGTAGGCAGCCAGGGCTTGAAGCTGGGACAACGCGCCTGGCACAGAGCCAGGCACACAGGATTGTGGGAAGGGAAGTGAAAGATACAGAAGGCCAAGTCTTGGTCCTAGAGCTGTTTACCACTGGCCCCTCTGAATAGGCCCCCTCCAGGTCCTGCAGCGCTCCCACCCACCTGTCCCTCCTCCGAATCCCCGGTGTGTGCTCACAGCGAGATCCCTATGGGCCCACCCTCACAGGCTTTTTCTTGGTAGGTGGGAATTCTGGTTTCTCCCGGTCAGGGTTATGCCTTATCCTTCTCGATGTTCAGTTCCACAGCACTGGGCCAAAGCTCAAAAAAAAAAAAAAAAAAAAATCAAGAGATTAAAAAATATGTATACTCCCTCCAAATTCTCCCCTTCTTCTTGGAGACCCCTTCCACACAACCCGTTACCCGATCCGGAAGCCTCCGTGTCCTACTCATCTCTTTCCTCTTTCCCAGGTGCCCCCACCCCGCCCAGTCAGTCACCCAGATCTGTCAGTTCCATCTGACAGCCTTGAATCTGTCACTCCTCTCTACCTGCAAGGCCACCAACCTGGGTCAGAGGAGCAGCCTCCTTGCTGTCTCCCCAGTGTTCTCCATCCAGGACACGTACACGGGGCACTCAGAGAGATCCTCTAAAATTTGAACTTGACCACTCTAGCCTCCTACTTAAACCTTTCATGGCTTCCCATTGCCTTCTGGATAAAGTCCTAGATCCCTATCCTTGCCTATATGACCCTTCCCAAGTGGGCCGATGCTGCCTTCTCTGGGCTCCAGGTTCATCCCTCTAAAGATATGAAAGCCATCAAGTTCATTGCTGTCCACACGGGTCTTCAAAGCCATCCTGGCCCCCAGCCACTGGACTGCCTCGGCCAAAAGCCTAGAAACATCCTGAGTCTTCCCCTGACCACCCCTGCACTTGACTTGGTCTTAGTCTGCACATTCTGTCCCAGGGAACCTAGTCTCAACACCATGTCCAACACCTAGCTGGCCCTCAGGTAAAAGAAAATATTGCTGAATCTACAATAATATTAGAGTTTACCTCCAGATTCTTTCTCCCCCAGATCCGACCATTTCCATTTGCAATTCGTGCCTGAAACCAAAGCCAACTGCTTGGCCTCTTCTCTGCCTACAGAACATTTTTACTGATTTTATGGCTACAAAAAAAAAAAAAAAAAATTTCCTTCCTGTCTTCACATTTGCAGGAAAGAGAGAGCCCTGGCCCTGACTCAGAATTGGATTCTAGCTGGAGGCGTCCTCTCTGTGGCTGACTCTAGGGAAAGGGTGGATTTGTTTGTTCCCTGACCTTGAGCGGGAGCTAAGGCAGCCGGAAAGAGGACACAGGAGCTGGGAGGGAAATGAGGAGACAAGCTGGAGCTGTGGTCCTGGGTCCCCCATACTCGGCCCCAGGGACCAGCTAGGTGCCGGGAGGAAACGGGCCCCACTGCAGGCAGCTCCTCTGCTCTTGGTTCCCCCAGGGTTCCCCGGACTGCACTGCCTGCCTGTCCCCATCCCCGGGCCCCCCTGGAAACTGAACACACCAGGTATTCAGATCGCTCTAGGGAGACCAAAAGCACTCAGGTAGAAACCGACTTTGCCATCCACACGAGGACCATCTGTGGCTTGATCACGGACCCAACGCTCCGTGGAGAGCATCGCTCCAGGAAGCCCGGTCCTGGCATGGCATGCCTACAGACTAAGGACGGCGGCACCCGGGGAGGCGAGAGACGAAGAAATAGGGAAAGAAAAGAGCCCTTCCTATAAAGGGTCTTCTTCCTGCTAGTACCTGACTGAGATTGAACTCAAACACGTATCGAGCACCTTCTGTTTGCCAGGATCCTTCTTCTCCCTGAGCCCACCATCTTTTCTCCAACGGAACTGGAAGCAGACTTCCAGCCCAGACCATATATTTCCTCCCCGAGAACCTCACTCTTGCTACAAAAGTGTAGCATGCTTATTGTAGATATTGCAGAAAATGCAGATGAGCTCAGTGAAGAAGATAAAACCACTTTTAATCCCATCAACTGAAGATGACCAGGCTTTTGACATGTAGAGGAGCTGGATCCCCTCCAGGGTCTCCATATCCAGCGTCTTTGTTTAAGAGTCTTGCACGCAATTGCCATGTAAGAATGATTTTGTGTCTGATCGTTTACTTTTTTTTCATCATTTATTAATTCCAAAAGTACCCATTGAACCCGCTGTAGTTATCAATTTAGCGGTGTTTTAAATTCTTAGAGGATGGAAGGAGATGTATAGAACCTAAGATACTTGGATACTCTTCGGGAATTATACTCAGTGGCCAAACCCTTTTCAGCCCCTCCTCCAGGTAAGTGGTCAAGGGCCCAGACTCGAGTCCAAATCCTGGCCCCGCCCTCACCAGCTGTGGGGCTTTGGCAAGTCACTTACCCCATGCTACCCGAAGTGTGGTCCACAGACCGCTGCTGGCCTGTGCGCTGTGTGATGACATGTTAAGGGAAGCATCAGACCTGGGAATAATTTAGAAACATTCATTTCAGTTGGGCACTGTCCACGTCTGGTTGTGATTGTGTATGTTACAATAATATCCTCTGGGCAGATTGGAAAATTTTCTCTAAAAGTTCCTCCACCACAGATAGTTTGAGGAGCACAGAGTTAACCTACTCAGTGACTCAGTTTCCTCAGTAGTAAAATGGGAATAATAATGGCTCTTAACCTGATCAGGCCCCAGGGAAGGATAAGTGAGCTAATTGATGGAAGTCTCTCAGGACGGTGGCTGGGCATTGCAAACTCTCAATGTCAACGTCTTTGGTGTTTGTGCGTATTTTCTGTATCTGCAATTAAAGACCCCCAGTTCTCTGAGAGCAGGGGAAGGAGGATTGGAAAGGGGAGTGGACCCCGATGAATGCATCCTATCCTACCTCCCTACCCTATTCTTTTAGTCAGTCCTTGAGATTGAGACACCCCTGTGACTGCATCCAGAACCTTTCAGGTTTCCAAAGGAACCACTGGGCCCTGTGTCCATCCATTTACCAGATATCTATAGACCACTTACAGGGTGAGGCAGGAGAGCCCAGTGGCCAAGAACTCAGAACACTGGCAAGACGCCCTGGGGTCAAATCCCAGCTCTGCTCCTTATAAGCTGAGTGACCTTGGGCAAGTCACTTAACCACTCTGAGCCCCAGTGTTCCCGTGTGAGGGTCCGGAGGGGTCCTGAGGTCAGGACTCAGCCCAGGCTGGGCCCTGGCAGATGATGATTCCCACACACCTGTAGAAAGCATGATGACTCAGGGTGCTCCCTGCCTCCATGCTCAAATGTGACCATTGTGGGGACTTGCCGGGTGCTAGCCCTCAGTGACTTTTTATGGACTAAGGAAGAATAAGTGGTGGCTTGAGATGCCAAACTTGCCGGGTATAACTTCTAGAAAAAAAAAAACGAATGCATTTAAGGACTTGGAATATTAGAAAATGGAGAGAGGTAAAAATACAAAGGTCTCAAGATGAGTGGAAGGCTTGCCAATTAGATTCGTATTGTATGCAACAGGGGAGCTCCCCTAACGTCCTCTTCCAGCGTGCACTGTTCTCTGCAGAGGGGGGCCTGAGCAGCCTGGCTAAGCCACGTGATGCCTCTGAAAGCTTCTCTCAACAGCCCGGTGTCACTTCTCCTGATTCACTAGCTAAAGCAAGTCATGCGGCTGAGCCTGACATGGGGGGTGAAGTGATGGGGCAGGCGTGGATAATCCTCTCATTGGGAAGACAGCAAATAATTGGGAACCATGACCCATCTACCATCTTGGCCACAAAGACTCCTCTCTCCTGCACCCATGTGGGGGATTACAGATGGCTGCCAACTGTCTCATTTCTCCCACGAAGACAGAGGGGTTTTCTCTTCTCCTCTTCTTGAATCTGGGCTGGCCCCCGACTGGCTTCGGACAACAGAACAGAGCCAACACGATGCTGTGTAACTTCCAAGATTTGAGGCACCCTTTCTGACGTGGCTCCCTCTTGGAAGCCAGCCACCATGTGAAAACCCACCACGTGAGAGCAAGCCTGAGTGCCACGTGGAAGAGGGAGGCCAGTGGGCAGCCCTGGGTGCCAGAGGTATAAAGTGAGCCTTCCTGGACCTTCCAGCCCAGCCACCAGCTACATGCAACCCTAGTGGATGACCCCAGCCCATGCCTGTCTCCATAAAGAGATCTATAAAATAGGGGGAAAGCTTGCGGGTCTCCACAAACAGTTATCAACTGAATTGTGTCTCCCCAGAATTTGTATGTTGAAGTCCGAACCCCCAGTACCTCAGAATGTAACCCCATTTGAAGCTAAGGTCTTATGAGAGGTAATTAAGTTAAAATGAGGCCATTAAGGTGGGCCCTGATCCAGGAGGATGGGTGTCCTTGTAAGAAGACTAATGCACGGAAGGACACTAGACCCACATGTGTGCACACAGAGAAGAGACCATGTGAAGACACAGGGAGAAGGTGGCTGTCTACAAGCCAAGGAGAGAGAGACGTCTCAGAAGAAACCAAACCTGCTGACACCTTGAACGTGGACTTCCAGCCTCCAAAACTGTGAGAAAATGAAGTTCTGAGGAGCCGCTCAGTCTGGTATTTTGTTATGGCGGCCCGGGCACACGTATCCACACACCCACTACTCAGGGATGGAACAAGAACAGCATGCCCACAAACACTCTTTTCTAGAAGGGGTAGGAAGGGGAGGCAAGTCCCCAGCACCATGCGCAACAATCCTGAGTCACGCTGGGTGGAGGCTGCGAGGGCCACCTCCCCCGGAGGGAAGGAACACTCTTCAGTGGGCCCCATAGTGCTCCCTTGGAACTCCTTCCATCCCCCGTTCTCAGTGGCCCTTGGGTAGCCCTCTGGGTGGACTTCCTTTCCCATCACGTCCTTGGCCACATTGAATGAGGACCCAAGGGCTGGGTCATTAGCAAACAGGCTAATTTCCACATGGAGGGCTGAGCAGATTTCTCCATCTGCTTTCTTCCCTCTGGGGCCCAGATGTGGTTTTAAGTCGTGAACAGTCACGGCCTCTTTTAGTTCAGGCTGACAGCTCTTTTGGCAGTGCGACCCTCTTCAAAACTCAGCTAAATTTTCACCTATTTGTCCCCACCCAGCTCCTACTTTTCTGGGCATGCCTCTCTAGACTTTGTTGTCCGAGGTTTTAGCAAAGGGTGTGATGGCCACACCCCGATGTCCTCTGGACCCTGAGACTGAATCTCAGCTGGACTCCATCACGCCAAGCGCTTCTGAGTCTCATTATTCTGTCCTAGGTCTAGAAGATTCTTTATTGACAAGGTGTGGATTACCCATTTTGAAGAGTCTCTGCAGAAAGTTCAAAATTCACAGTGAGACTCCTCAAACAATACTTTTCTGGGGATGCAAATAGTTAAATTTAAAACTCGTATCTGCTCCAAGATCGTACTATGCATTCCACATACCAATATGTCAGAAGGTTTACTCAAATGTCATCTGTAACTCAAATTTGAAGAATCAGCCACCAGAGGGGCGGGGACTGGGTCTGTTTTGCCCACTCGTCTTGCAAAGAGCAGGCATTTCCAAAAATGGCCCTGGGTTCTCTAGGTTTCTGGAGGACGAACTGCTGGAGGGTGTGTGTTTTGGCGGGGGGGGGGGGGAGGGTAGGTATCACCTTTTTCCACTCGGGAATGGGATGCTCATGCCCAAGCTCGCTTCACATAAGACGGGTGGTCTTCTTCATGCAATGACATGGCTCATTCTCCGACAGGCACCAACCAAGCCACTGGGCCCTGGGGTCCCGGAGCTCTGGCTTCCTTTCTCTTTCAGTGGATAGAGATGAGAAATAGTTGTATTTTTCAACGCTGCAAATCCAGAATTTCTGGGCTCTCTCTTTCCCTTTCATCCCTGCTTGCAAACAGGCTAATTCCCTCTGGAGTGCATCTCTCTTCTGTAGTGTCTTGGGAGATGGCAGTGCATGAGTTTGCTAGAGCTGCTGTAGCTAAGTACAACAGAAATGTATTGTTCACTGTTCTGGAGGCTGGGAGTCTCCACGGAAGGTGTCGGCAGGTTGCTTCCCTCTGACGGCCATGAAGGAAGGCTCTGTTCCAGGCCCCTCTCTGGCTGGTAGATGGCCACACTCTTCCTGAGCCTTCGCATCAGCTCTCCCTGTACATGTTGCGTGCAAACTTCCCCTTCTTCTAAGGACACCAGTCGTGTTGGATAAGGACTCGCCCTGATGACTTCATTTTAGCTTAATTACCTCTTTAAAGACCTTCTCTCCAAATATAGTCACATTCTGACAGTCACACTGTGGGTAGGTCTTCAACATATGAACCAGGGGGGACATGATGCAGTCTGTAACATGCAGCAAAGAGCAACTGAGACATGCCAAACGTTTCCATTTCCCCAGCTCTTCAGCTAAAGCCGTCAAGTGCAGGATAGTATCAGCTTTGTGAGTCATCTGTAGGCAGGAATTTCCAGATGTTCCCTGCTGTATGACATGGTCACCATCAATACCTTCAGTAACTGTTTTCTTGTCACCTGGCATCTGTTCCTAGAGCCAGAGCTACATATTTGTTGGGGCCGTTATTTCTAGGTGTCAGTTTCTGTATGGGTCAGATTTTGCCAGGTCATGCTGCATAACAAGCATCCCCAAAATACGGGCAGAGCCCCTTAGCCGCGGTTTATTTTCCTTCAGGTTTAACGTTGTCTATTGTGTGCTTGCCCCACCACCCCGCCCCACCCTGCGGCTCCACGTGCCGTCCTCATGCTGGGATCCAGGCTAAGGGTGCGGCCCCTCTGTAGAAAGGAAGCCGCCAGAAAGAAAAGAGCTAGGGAGCGGGCACATCCCCAGGAGAGCTGGTCAAGCTTCTGTGGGGTGCCGGCATGTGGGCACCTCTGCTCACATTTTATTGGTCAGAGGGAGTCACGTGGCCAAGCCCCATGTCCATGGGCATGGAAATATATGCTCTGCCCAGAGGGAGGCGCTGTGAGTCACTGACCATGGGGCGGGGCGAGGTGTGACCTTCTTAGGGCAAGGAATTACTGGAAACAGTGGCACCATCTACCACGATAGTTAACACTGGTTAAGACTGACTGTGTGTGGGGCTTTGGGCTGGCAGCTTCACATCCTGAGCTCATGGATTGCTCATCATAGCCCCATTTTATAGATAAGAAGACTGAGGCCTCCAGAGGGGAGGAGACTGGTTCATTTCCTAGCATTGTAAACAAGACTGTGAACGGACTTTGAAAAACTCTAAGGGTCCACACACATAGGTCTTATGCCTTCTTCTTCTCTTCAGCAGTGGGTGGGATGGACACAGATGCTAGCCGGGCAAGTTCTCAGTTGGGGTGGGGAATCCTGAGTCGGCAGCACCCCTGCCGGGGTGTTGGGAGAGCCTGTTCCTTGGGGAACCCACACCCTACCTTCCTGCTCAGCTCTGCCCTGCAAATCTAGGAATCTTGCCAGAGCCATGCAGGGCTGAGGGGGGTGGGGCGGTGAGGGTCTGCATGAATAAATACAGTTCCTCTTGGAGGGAAGGGAGAGATGGAGAAGCTCCAGCCTGGAAGCCCAAATGCTGGCTACCCTGCTGATCACCCTCTAGCAGAAGTTCCTTCGTGCTCCAAGTGCCTGGAGGATTGAGCATTTTCTGGTCTGCTTGTTTGTTTGTCTGCTTGTCTGGGGGAGGGAAGGAGGGGCTTAAACAATCTTATGACATTATTATTATCCTTGTTTTACAGATGGGGAAACAGGGGCCCAGGGAGGTTAAAGCAACTTCCCACAGCCAGTGGTGAGGGACCCAGGACCCAAACCCAGCCGGGGGAGGGGGATGAGGCCTGAACCCCGAGGGGGCTGTGGGGTAGGGCCACCTGGGGAAATGGTTAGAGAACAGGGTCTCTTCTGCTCCCTGGGGCCGTCCTGGGGCATTCCCAGGTCACCCCGATCAACAGGCCTGTCCTTCAGGTGTGACAGTGATTCTCAGGGAGAGAGAGACAGGCCAGGGGCCCTAGGTAGTGGGAGAGAGCGTCTGGCGGGGGCAGGGGGCCCAAAAGACACCCCAACATAATAGAACACACACACACCACACATAGAAATAAAACACACACCACACATACTGCACACACTCATCACACACACACACACACACACACACCCCCCACTCTAGGCTTTTTCCTGGTCTTGACATCCAATTTGGAGAAGGTCTTCTCTGCCTTCAGATTGTTGAAAATGTCATTATTGGAATAATAATTAAAAAATAATAAAATGAGAGCAAAACATCATGAGACCTCGTGTGTCGGGGAGCTGGCTGAAGGCTCTGGTGGACCCCTCCCTGTGTCCTCACGACCATCCTGGGATGGTCGTTATCCCCATTTGCATGGTTAGGAACCTGAGGGTCCAAGGATTCTGAGCTGTCACTGAACACGGGTCAGCCTGTCTCCAAAAACCACATGTGAATGTTCCCTTTGATGCACAAACAACAAAACTGAGAACAAAAGCCCTGCCTTGCTGCAGACAGAGCTCTGGGCTTCCTATCCACCACCTCCCTGCTGACTTAGGCTCCATGTGTGGACATGAGGTTTGGGGGACCCCTCTGGCATGGGGAGGCAGTTTGGAGGGGAAAAAGAACCAGAGCCCGGGGGCCACGGAAGGTGTAGAAGGGCAAGAGGAAGGGGCTTGCTACTGATATCCGTCCCCTTACAGAACACAGATGTTCCCACTTCCTCACGGAAGGACCAGGACAGCCCAGGCTGGGTCCTATCTCCAGGCCTTGACATCCCCAGGCCTGGGGTAGCCAGGTAAGGGCTTCCTTCCCCTGGAGGGATGATGGCTGGGTCCCTGCTTTCCCTGAGGCCACCTCTCCCCCCAGACCTGATCCTGGCAGAGCCCTAACCAGCTTCTCCCTATGGAAGGGGTTGGAGCCCCCACGACCACCGGCTGCTCCCTGTGTGTTCATCCAGTTCAGTGGTCCTTCTGAAGCCAGTAACAGCCCCTGCTATAGAAGGCCTGCTCTCCTTGGTGGCCCCGAGAGGACAAGCCTGGACACAACCTCGATGCCCAGCCCCTGGGGAATCGGATGACTGTGGGCAGGTACACGTGCATGGGAAACACCATGAGAAAGAACTTGGAAAGGAGACCACAGTGCATAAAAGAAAACAAACCGCCAAACAGGATGTGCAGCATTGCCCGACTTCCACACAAGATTTCTATGTGCTTGTATTGACAGAAAAATCTGGAAGACTTCGTCCTGAACTCTTGGCACTGATTATCTGGGGAGTGGAACTGCGAGGTGTTGGGAGGGAGGTAATTTTACTCTTTTCTCGATACCTTCTGTATTGTACCAATGAAGACCTTTCATTTTTGTAATTAAAAAAAATAAGCACATGTTGGTGGGGGTGGGTAGGGAGTGGGGTATCCTGAGTCTCTGCACCCTGGCTTTGGGCAAGAGTGGGCAGCTTCCTCTGCAGGGCTGGGCTGTTTTCTCCTTGCCTGAGGCCCCAGCTGGGGCCCTACCTACTGCTTTTAACATCGCTCCCCTAGGTTGGGACCAAGGGACCTTCTGACATGAACCACAGAGCCTTGGCCTTGAGAAGCCTAGAATCTGGGACAGGTGGGCCCGTAATCATCATGATGGGGTGGGGCACCTGCAAGTGCTCCAAATGCATGAACTCATTGCACCCCAACAGTAGCTGGGTGACTTGTCTCATTTTACCAATGAGGACTCAGTCTCAGAGAGGGGCCCTGGGGAACAGACCTGGCCCGGGGCCCTGAGGGTTCAAGCCCCAGCCTGCCTCTTCAGGGACAGAATGGTCTGGCCACTGAGCCTCATGTCATCCCCAAGGAGCAAGAGAGACACCGGGCAAGGAGGGACACCCGGCAAGGAGAGTGGGTGTGGTGCTGGAAGGCAATCCAGTGATGGGGCTGCCCCCACATGCCCAGTGCAGTGCAGTGCACGTGCTGATTTGGTCCTGGAAGGAGGCACCATGGGCTCCATCTGAAGGTCGGACAGGGGATGGGGGCCAAGGTCACCATGCCGGCCAGTGTCATGACCTGCGTTCGAGTCCATCTCCCTCAAAGCCCTGGTCGCCAGCACCAGCCCCCGTCCAGTGCTGTCTCTGGTGCCCGCACAGCGCTTGGCACGGAGCACATGCTTGATACACGGTTAGCTTCCCTCCTTGTCCTGGTTTTGCCAGCGTGACCTTGGCCATGCCAGCCTCGGTTTCCGTTATCCGTGCAAGGAGGGGGTTGCCCGGGGAGGGGGGATTCTAGCTCCCCTCACAGCCCCAACATCCTAGACTTCCACTTCAGAGGCCAAGAGGGGCTGGTGGTGGGGTCTCCCGGGGCTGGCGCAAATTCCGGCGGCCACGGCTCTTTTCTGGGGTGACTGAGGAGAGCCCTGAAGACGGCCCCCAGCACCCCCAGTGCAGCAGCCCTGGCCAAGCCCGGCTCTCCACCTCCACCCTCCACCACGCAGAGCCCCCCTCCCCGAATCAGGCCCCACCCCACGGGTGCCCAGAGCGCCCTGAAAAATCTCTCCCTGGCACTCCTTCCCCGACACACAGCCCAAGCTCTGCTGCGGGCGCCGAGCGAGGGGGAGAGAAGGAGAGCGCCCAGCGAGCCGGCAGGCAGGAGAGAGAGAGAGAGAGAGAAATGCAAATGTTTTTTATCCTCCTTTCTTTTAAATGCTGAAACCAGCCTTGACAGCCTCTGAAAATAAATGGCACCGACTCGCTGGGATTTCAAATTCCGTGATTAAGGGCTGAAGCAAATACTTCTCCCCTCCCTCCCGCCCGCCCGCCCTCCCCCGCCCTCCCTCCGTGGGCCGGGGACAGCTTTTTGCGAGCCTGCCAGGAGCTCTGATACGCAGCCTCCCGCCGCCGCCAGCGCCTCTACTCCGGGCTCTCGGGCTGTTTGTCAGGAGCGCTCACGCCGGCAGCGCGACGAAAGCAGCTTTAAATCCCCTCCCGAGCCCCGGCCGCCCCCTCCCCGCGCCTGCACACCGCGCACGGGCACGCACACATGCACACACACTCGCACAGAACACACACACGCACATGTGCGCAAGGGCACACATGCACACAACACACACGCACGTGTGCACACCGCACAATGCACCCGCACACACCTAGCCCGGAGGTCTCCGCCTGTTCTCCAAGGGAAGCTGGAGAGCTGCGGGTCTGAGGGAGAAGGGGAGGCAGGAGGGAATGCGCAGGGGAGGGGCAGGGGGCCAGGAGGAGAGAGGCGTCGTCCTGGGGTTCTCAGTTGGCGGGAGCTGCCTTCCTCTGGGTGGCCTAGAGTGGGGGCAGCTTCGACGCAGCAGGAACTGAGGCTCCCCCCGCTTAACTGCTCTCCTTCCACCCCCCCAGCCCCCCAGCCCCTGTGGCTCCAGGTGCCTCCTCTTCTTCCTTCCTGCCCAGATTCGGGGGGCACCGCTGTCAGGTCCCCAGAGGTCCTGCCGCCTGGAGTCCTGGCTGCTGAGGGGCCAGACCAGCTCTGGAGGGGGTGCCTTCTCGGGGGTCTGGATTCCTCATCTGGAAAATGAGGGGCTTGCACAGGACAGGCCTCCGATGCACCCAGCCAGTGCCAGGCGGAGCGAGGGTCCATCAACTCCTGGGGCCTCACCTGTGAGGAGGCTGCTGATAACCCCCTTCTTTCCCAGGGCTGAAAGCTGGGGCCCATGGGGGGGGGCGGCATGCAGCTAGAAAGAGGGGACAGTCAGGGTTCACCATCTGGCAGGTCTGAGGGGGTGTGGGGGTGGGACAGAGAGCCCTCCCCGCTCCTGTGAAGGCCGCCTCTGCTCACAGACAACCCCAAGTGACTCCCTGCCTTTCTGGCCGCTGGCCTGCGCTGCCGTCTGGCTAGTGCTGGTGGCTGGACAAAGTAGGTGCGCCCAGATGCCTGCTAGAGGGGCCCCACTCCCTGGGTGGTCATTCGTGGGGAGCTGGCAACTGACGCGACATCTGGAAGCAAGGCCCCCTTGGGGTGCCCACTGGCTGGGTTACACCAGCTCCCAGCAAAGCGGGGGGCACCGATGGGGACCTATGGCCCATGGGACTCGTGGCAATGCTGGGGCAGCAGGGGAAGAGGATCCTTGGAGCGTGAGGCTGGTCTCCAGACCCGCTCTGCCAACACGAGGCACCCTGCCCACACTCCCCTGCACACAAGCCCTGAAGCTGGTGCCTCCCCGGGGATGCTGCCACCAGGGGACGGGCAGGGTGGACAGTTTACAGAGAGTAGCAGGGTTGATGGAGATGCTGCTCCGGCTTGCTGGGCTCAGCTCTGTACTCGGTACACATGCCTAGTGGAACCTCACCGTCAGCGTACCCATTTTACAAATGAAGACAAGCTGAGGCTCAGATACGGAAGGGACTTGCCCAAGGTCTGCTACCTGGGAAGACACAGAGCGGGGATTCAAACCCATTTTACCCCATTCTGGCCCTGAAGGCAGAGATGTCCCAGGATCCCCATCTCCCTGCTCTGTGTAAAACTATTAGGCCGAACAGTATGAAGGTGCCAATGTTCACCCGTTTTGACCTATAAAAGCCTCAATTTTGTGCCATTCAATTCAAGAGCAGCCCTCGCGGTACATCATTTCAGTTTGTGGTCAATACGCCCCCAACACAAAGGAACACCAAGGACAAATTGGACCATGCTGTCCCTCCTTCATCAGTGGAACCCGCCTGGGTTCCCTTGGGTGCCTCACAGTGATCTGGCCCTGCTGCGGTGGGAACTTCAAGGGACCCCCAACCGGAGACGGGGCCTGGGAAACCCAGAGAGGGGAGGCGACGTTCCCAAAGCCACACAGCACGGTAGTTTGCGACCTGCCCTAGAGTCTCTCCCTCATACTTCCTAGCTATAGACCCTGAGACTCTGGGAGTTAGGATGCCAGATTTAACAAATAAAAATACAGGACACTCAGTTAAATTTGTGCTTTGAATAAATAATGAACATTTTAGTTTAAGTATATCCCATGCAGATACAGTAAAATAATACCTCGTTACTGTGAAATTCACATTTAACTAGATGGCCTAAATTTTATGTGGCAACTCTATCTGGGGGACTTGCTCTGAAAAGAGGCTTTATTTTGGGGTGCTCTTCAAACCAGAAACCCCAAAACAGGCAGGGACAACACTAGTACCCCTGAATTGGGGACCAAAGTGGATCTACGAAGGAGCCTGGGATTGCAGGCTGAACTGGGCTCTGCCGGCAGCTGCTTAAGGAACTGGGGGCTGGAGGCCGCCGTCAGCCATGAGAGCCCAGGGTTCCACACAGACTTGAGGGAGGGATAAAACGAAACGAAAGCTGAGACTTTCCAGAAAACCAGATGTGCAAATGCTCATTCCATCCCCCTTCCTTCTGGCCTTTCCTACCGCAGAGTCCAGAAAGTGAAAATACTCAATTTCTCGGCCTCCCTTTTCGAGCTCTGGGGTGCACACGTGACCCAGTTCTGGCCAATGAGCTGAAGGCAGAAGATCCGAGGGAAGGTTTTCCTTCCTGAGTTAAAAGGCAAAGGTTTCAAGGAAAATATACTTCACCCGGCCGCCTTCCTCCTGCCTGGAATGTGGGCGTGATGGCCAGAGGTGGAGAAGCCATCTTATGACCATGAGATGTTCCCAAGTACTACGTTAGGGACCAGTGCTGGGTGCCTGTCTGTGGCAAACCTGTCCCAGGTCTTAAAGCGTAAGAAACATTTGTGAAGTCTCCCGATGCCCCTTAGAAGGAGGACGTTCCTTCATTCTAAGATTATGTCCTTCATACTTCTGGGGTCTTAAAATATAATTTATTTCATTTCATGGGATTTCTTAAAAGTTTATCTATTTATAATCTCTACACCCAACGTGGGGCTTGCACCCACGACCCCAAGATCGAGAGTCATGTGCTCTACCGACTGAGCCAGCCGGGCGCCCCGATGATGGGATTTTCAATGCATGTGTTTCTTTGTTTTGTCTGTTCTCATTAACACCCTTCCCTAGCAAAATTTAAAACTGGCATCACCCCATCAATCCTCCAAGTTTGCTTTGGAAATTGTGTTGGTCCCTGAGACCCAAAAGCTTTGGGGATGTGCCCAAGAATCCCTCAACTCACTCGTGCACCCAGGCTCAGCTGGGAGAAGAAAAGCAGAGAGGAGAGGCCGCCCCTGCTAGGAGCCAGTAGCAACAGTAGGGACGGATGGGCCAGGGGCCACCCTTCCGGGTGCCTGCACTTCGGGCCCCAAGGGCCTGGCACTGGAGAACATTCCCAGCCCCGCGCTGTGCTTCCAGCTGCCCGCTCTCCGCCCCGTGGAGGTGTCTCCAAAGGAGTGGGAACAGCTTGTTACAGCTCCCCAGGAAGGTGCAGCCCTGAGCACACCGTGTTCCCAGCTGAGGTCAGTGGACCATGTGTGCACACCTGCTCCAAGGCCCAGTGGCCTGGCAGGTCCCTGCCAGGGACAGCCACACTCAGCCCAGCAAACCCCGAGATGGCCAGAGAGAGCAGGCCCTCCTAGCGTCCAGGACCCCACTCCCAGGGGCCCTGCCAAAGGCTCAGGAGACCCTGCCGACCCAGCCAGCAGGAGAGAGAGGACCCCCGGAGGAGAGTGATGGTGGAGGCAGTGGGTTGAGAAACTGCTCAACCAAGGAGATAAAAGGAGCAGAGGGTGCTACACTCACAGCATTTTAAACCTTGCAGTTCCTGCCACTCAGCACCAGCGAGGAGGGAGAACTGCAGGAGAGGGAGAGGCTCGGCGGCCAAGGGCAGGGCAGGGCAGAAAGGAGCCAGGTCTCCGTGCCCTGCCGCCCCAGGGACCATCCTGCCCGCACTCACCCCGGGAGAGAGTTCCAGGCCACAGAGAGCGAGTGGAATCCCGGGGCTGTGTTCTGGGTTCACACACGTGGTGCGGACCAGAATGCCCGCGAGGATTCGCCTGGGGAACAGGAAAGGCATGGGGACCACTGTGCCCACGGGACCCTGCGTCATGCCGGGAAGGTCCCACGACTGTTGCAGCAAGACCCGGCACCCCCGCCCCCCCGATATGAAAACGTAACAACGGGGGTACAGCAATGGGGTATTTGGTTCTCTTCTCGGGGCGAGGCCTGGCTTCATCAGGACCGAGCGTTACAGCCACCTCGCTAAATGTGTCTGCTTCTTCCAGCCCCAGCCCCTGGCCCGGCCAGCTTCTAACAAGGCGGTGAAGAGTGTCAACTTAGGTCTGGCTGGCATCAGACAGTGTTGAGTTCAAATCCCTCCCTGGCTGGGGGACCGTGAGCAAGTAGCTTGCCCTTCCTGAGCTTCCACTCCTTTCTGTAACGGGGCAGGTGACGTGCACTCCCAACATCTGCCGTGAGAGCTCACGTCAGTGCCGAGAAAAGGCTTTGGCCTGCCCAGGTAGAGAAATGGCCTGATTCCTTCCAGAATGTTCCAACGTGTCCGTGTCCACGGGGCTTCTGAGAGACGCCTCCAGATCTCTTACTGTTCGGGGAAGCATGGGCTCCCCTTGCATTAGGGAGGATTGGTCTTATTTTTAAAGGAGTTGAGGCCACTTTGCAATCAGAGCCCTCGTGGTTGGAGCAGAGAAGATCCTAGGAAGGGCTATTAATCAAGGCGCCTTAAGGACATGCAAATCAGGAGACAGCTCAAGTGATTAGGGTTTGTGGGGGCCTGGGGTCCAGCCTTTATCCTCGTCTGAGAAGAGAGAACCAGAGGGCCTGCTGAGGGTGGCAGCCAGTGGGCCTCCATGGGGGCTGGGGATGGTGAGTGGAGGCAGGGGGGAGGCCCCAGGAGAGGGGCCATGTAAAGATGGCCAAAGGACCCTGATGGCAGTGCTGATGAGGTACCCCTCCTGGCTTCCTGCCTTCCCTGCAGGGCTTGGGGGCTGTGCTCTAGCAGGACCCTCTACCTGGCCTGGATGGGCCCCTCTTCCTGATAAGCAGAGAATGGTTCTTTGGAAGAGACGAGCGGGGGCAGGGACTATGGTGTTGGCAATCACAGCGTCTACAACGTGAGGGATGTCCCCACCCTGCGTGGACCCAAGGGTTCCCCATCTATGGATCTGACCTAAGGAGACAGGCCAGTGTGTGCACAAGGATGCCATTGTGGGAAGGTACCCATTAATGAAAACACTGGAATCAAGCAGTGTGCAACAAGGGGGTTGTTTGAACTGGTTACCATTACCGGGTTATGTTTACCGTTTCCCTGTCTCCCTGAAAAGCCATGACTCAGACGTGGGAAGATGGCTACTGCATACTGTTCAGTGATGGGGAAAAATGCAGGTTGCAAAATACTGGGTGGTGAAACCCAGCTTTCTTGGGGGGGAAAGGATATCTCTAGAAAAATCTGGAAGGCAGGGTAGCCACAGAAATGCCAATAGTAGTTACTGTGGAGGGGGTAGATTTCAGGTTGTTGCTACTTTCTTCTTTTGTATTAATTTTCTGGTGATGATGAGTATACATTACATGTATAATCAATAAAGCTCTTTTCTCTTCTCTTTTTAAGAAAACTGCTCTGTGGGGGCGCCTGGCTGGCTCAGTCGGTAGAGAGTGCAACTCTTGATCTTGGGGTTGTAAGTTTGAGCCCCACGTTGGGTGTAGAGATTGCTTAAAAATAAAATCTTTTAAAAATAAAAGGAAAGAAAAGAAAAACAGAAAACTGCTCTGTTGCTTGACCTCACATCTCCCTGGGTCTCATCAGTGAGCACCCTTTCTGGCACAAAGCCGCTGTCCACCACCCAAGGAACAGGCAAGGCAGGGACTGGGGTCATTGCCAGATCCTCATCTTTCGATGATGCAGAAAAACATGGAATACATACAAATAGCAGATCATTATGTTGTATACCTGAAACTAACATGATGTTGTATGTCAATTATACCTCAAAAACACTGGCATCCATGGCGATCATCCTGTACGGGGTGTCCATACAGGTCTTGTGTGAATCCAAATCTCTTTTCCTAAACCCTGGGGCCAGAGGTGTCAGGAAACTCCTAGTGGTTCCCTTTAGTGGAGCAATATGGTGCATACAGTAAATATTAGGTACCACCCTGGCAGAGCTTGGGCAGCCTCCACAATCATATCCATTGATAACTCTGCAATGAAATGTACAAATGTGGGGCGCCTGGGTGGCTCAGATGGTTAAGCCTCTGTCTTCGGCTCAGGTCATGATCCCAGGGTCCTGGGATCGAGCCCCGCATCGGGCTCCCTGCTCCGCGGGGTGTCTGCTTCTCCCCCTCCTTCCTGCTCGAGCTCTCTCTCACTATCTCTGTCTCTCTCAAATAAATAAATAAAATATTAAAAAAAAAAAAGAAATGTACAAATGTTCACATCAAGGGGAATAAATAAAACGATACATACCTTCCTGTCAGGTGAGGTCAGGTTTTGCCTCCAAATGAATTTACCATCATCTTACAAAAGAACTTTAGGTGTTCAGATCCTTTATTAATTTCAGGATCCCAGCTAAGGGATGGGGGGCCAGGTCAAGATCAGGGCTCAGGCTCGTTGGTTTGGCTGTCCCTGCCCCATCCCCCAGCACCAGGGCTGGCTTCACGGGAGAGCCAGTGACTCAGGGCCCCAGCTTGGTTTCGTGGTCTGTGGTCACCGTCTTCAAATTCTTAACACATTTTGAACAAGGGAGCCCTAATTTTTCTTTTGCATAGGGCCCTGCAAAGCATGTGGCCAGTCCTGCCAGCATCCAGAACAAGGCCTGGCACCAGGCAATTGCTCAGTAAGTGCTGGTTGAATGAGCGAGGGGAACGTCACCTCTGTCCCACAGGCTTCCTCCTTCCTGATTTTCTATCAGCGTGGGGAACGGAAAACCAATCTTCGTCCAGGTCCCTAGTGGCCTACTCACTGGAGGGCTTCGTGTCCATGCAGATTCTCAGGGCACCAGATCCGCATCCAGAATCTCAGGGGGAGGCGTTTGAGTTTCTAACTCGAACCCCCAGTGATTCAGACTCACACGACATTGAGAATCAGCCGTGTGATTGCTTTGTTTTTTAAGGATTTTATTTATTTATTTGAGAGACAGAGGGAGCAAGAAAGAGAGAGAGAGAGAGTGAGAGTACGCACAAGCAGGGGGAGCAGCAGAGGGAGAGGGAGAAGCAGGCTCCCTGCTGAGCAGGGAGCTCCAGGTGGGGCCCCATCCCAGGACCCCAAGATCATGACCTAGTCACGTGATTGATTGTTTTGAAGGCAACCTGCCTCTCTCTGCCTCCTTTTCTAGCTGTGTGATCTTGGGCAGGTTGCCGAACCTCTCTGAACGTCCTAAAATGGGCAAGCCCTACCAGGCCAGTTGTCCGGGAATAAGCCCCTTCCTCACTGGGGGCAGGCGTCCTTGTCTATCTCACCTGTTGTGGGTCCCCAACACCCAGCCTCGGGGTGGGGGGTGGGCAGGCACGCAGAGGGCTCGGGAAACAGGTCCTGCGGGTGCAGACAGGAAGGAGAGTGAGCCCCAGCTCGCAGGGCTGCATGAGGGCGGCCAGAGGGTCTGTCAGCATAGGCTGGGCACACAGTAGGTGCCACATAAATGCTGTTACTGGCCTCACACCCTCCTCCTGGGGCTGTGGCAGCAGGCGAGCCCTGCTGGGGGTGGAGGACTGCGGGCTGGAGGCTGCAGCAGGAGGGGAGGAAGGCAGGGGCCGGGAGGATGGAGTCCAGACACGTCCTGATACCAATTAAGGCAGCTCTGGTGCAGGGGGGCTCGGTCGGCATTTATCAGCCTGCCTGGGAGGGGCTGACAAGCTGTCCTCGGGCTGACGGATTAGACAGCGGACAATTAGGTTTCAGGCGGGCGCTCTGTCTCTCTCTCTCTCTCTGTCTCTCTCTCTCTCTCTCTCTCTCACACACACACACACACACATCCCTCTCTCCATCACGCGACAGAGCCCAGCTGGGTCCCTGCCCAGCCCCAGTGATAGGGCCAAACAGACCCAGAGCTCCCACCCCAAGGAGGTAAGGAATGCCCCTCAAAGAGAATAACCAGAGACCCCCCCTGCAGCCCTCCACCCATGAGGACCATGACTCAAGACCCCACATTCTCTACCCCAAGCATCTCTTCCAACTGGATCAGGAGAAACAGCCTCTCTCCTTCCTGAATCGGAGCCTTTGACCCACGCGTCCCAATGGAAGGAATGTGTGAGCAAGGAAGGGCACTTTGAAGGACTCGGAAAACCCAGAGGAAAAGTCTTCCAGATTCTAGAATGTTTTATGTTGCAGACGCTCTGGGATGAGTCAGAAATACTAGAAGGGATGAATGACATAAATTTTCCTTTGAGAAAGGCAGAATCTGGCAGGACCCTCGGGCTGTTCCCCCAACCACCCCCACGGCTGCAGGCTCCGCCTCCGCCCTGGTCTTGGATGCTTCCCACGAAGATTGTCTCCTGCACCTGACCCTGGACAAGCTCAAGCTGAGCTCATCAATGTCCCTAGGCTCTCCATGCCAGCAAATGGCATCGTTGTCACCCCAAGGCCTGGTCTAGAAATCCGGGGTCAGCCTCATCCCTAACCCTCCCAGCTATAATCCTCACACCTGTCCCTTCACCTCCTAGAGCATTCTCAGATCCACCCTCTTCTCTTCTCTCAGTCCCATGGCCGCCAGCCTGACCCAAGCCACCATCCTTTCCTGGATACTCCATCAGGCCTGCCTTGGGTCTTTCCTCCTACTGCATCTGGCGCTAGGAGTCGTGGAAAAGGCTCTCCACTCATGCAGCTCTCTGCTCCAGCCTCCGCGGCTCCCACCAACCCTGGGAGAAAGTCCCAGCTCCGGGCTGCCACTGTATCTTCCTCTCCCCACCTCCCCAGTTCAGTGGCTTCACTCACTCTTCCTCTCTGTGATGATCTCGTTTATTTATTTGATTACTTGGTTGATGTTTGCTCTTCTCCATCCAGCACTGGGATGTAATGGGGTGGGGGAGTGTCAAGGACCAGCTTTTTTTGTTCACCTTTGTCAGCACCGGCACCCAGAGGGACTCATGACCATGACCATGACCCACATCGTCTCCTGAGGGCCACACTTACCTCACACCCCCTCTGCCTGGAATGCACCCCACTCACATGCCTCCCTCCAGCCACCAGCCTCAGTTTGGATGTCACTTCTTCCCGAAGCCTCCTGACTCTCCAGCTGGGTCAGCCCCCCACCTCCACTGATCCCAGCCCTGATGACCCCCGAGTCAAGGTGGCCAGTTCACTTGTCTGCCTCTCCCCCACCCCCATGGGGGGCGTTCCTGGAGGCTGTCTCATTCTCAGTGTCTGGCACACAGTAGGTGCTCAATTAGTGTGCTCAATTCTCACCAGTGAATGAGCGCAGAATGCCGGCTCTATTCCCAGCAGAGTCCCTGCCTTCCTCTGGCCTGGGCTCCCCTCTGCCCCCGGGGCGCCGAGGGTCCGGGGGCCAGAGTGCACATGGCCAGGCACCAGGCTGAGTGACACAGACAGAAATTGCTCTGGGGACACTGTCACTGGGGACTCTGCCCTGGAAAGGGGGCAAAGGCTTCTGGGAAAACTGGGCTTCGAAGGACAAGTTGGGAAGGAAAAGGAGAGAATATGAACTTTATTCATCCCAAATTGCTCCTGGCCACCATGCTGGGCCTTTTACACAGGTCTGCTTGTTTATTTCTTGTTACAACCTTTGGAACAATAGCTTTGCTCCCCATTCTCAGGAGGCTGGTGAAGAGATGTGAAGTCACGTGCCCAGGACCACACAGCTGCACGTGGCCGATCCAAATCAAGGCCAGGTGTGGTGGGTGCCAGGGGCCCCGTGCTTGCTGCCTCTAGCATGCCAGGGACCGCTGTGCCACCGTCTGCCCCCGCCATCCCTCCTGCCAGCATCAGGAGGGGTGGGGGAGGGAACCTGTGCGCACAAAGGCGCGCGGGCTGGATGCAGCCTGGCGAGTGGGACACAGAAAACACCCAAGAAGCCTGCAGAAACTAACTTCGTCACCCCAGAAGGCGGCAGTGAGAGCCTGAGGGGAAGTGGGTCGGTCACGTGTCCTCTGTGCCTCAGTTTCCCTGTCTGTAAAATGGGGACACGATGGCACCTACTTCATACTGAGGATAAATATCTCTAACGTGCTTAGAACAAGTCCTGGTTCAGAGAAGGCACTGTGTAAATGGGTTTAAAGAAATCAGTGGGGAACCTCGTGGGTCCGAGTCCAGGCAGAGGGGCTGAGGAGCCCAGGGATGTCTCTGGACTGAGCAGCTCAGTGGGGCCTGGGCCAGTAGGAGGCATGGGGATGGACTTCCTGGGAGGGGACAGGGAGGTCATGGCTTCATTCTCCCCAGCTAGTGGCTGGAGCAGATCCCTAGAGAGCCCTTCAGCGAGGCCACCAGATCTGACAGCAGTGGGCAGCTCGGCCCCCCTGGTGCTCAGAGGCTGAGCCGCTGGGAGACCACCCAGCCCAGCCCCTTCTGGATCCAGGCTGGTGAGGGAATAAGCCTCCTCCTCCCCTTTACCCAAAAGGGCCGGGTGTGCACGCGTGCTCCTGGGTCAGACCCCTAGGAAATGAGAAGGGGGGCAGGTCACTCCCTGAGGGTGGGTTAGGCAGTCAGGGTGAGAGGGCGAGTCCCCCCCATCAGGACTTTGAGGTATAAAGTCATGAGGACACTGCAACGCAGAGGGGCGGCCACGGTTCTTGACTAGGTGGCATGGCTGGTTGTTTTCGGTTCTGACTCCATCATTCCCCTTAACACACAATGGGCACCTACCCCGTGCCTGGTTTGGGGTATGAAGCTGAGCACACAGACTCAGTACTTGCCCTCAGGGGACTGATAGTCCAGGTAGCACACTGGACACGGTCATTGTCACTGCCAATAGGCCCCGAAGGAAAGGTGCAGGGTGCTTCAGAGCTGGATGGGGGCCCCGAGCTCCAGGGAGGTCAGGGCAGCCTCCCGTGGGGCCATCACGGGGTAGCGGTGGGGGTGAGTGGGGACTATCTGGGAGACTGAGGCAAAACACAGCGCCCCTCTCAGTCTCCGCTCCCACATTTGTGAAGTGGGGTATCATGGCCAGGGTGCCACACAGGCTAGGGGGACCTCAGTGATGCCATCAGACCAAAGAAAAGGTCCTTTAAGAAATCCCTGCTGATTTACTCTGTCAGTTCCTCAAATGGGGAGCGGGTGTTGTGAAAGCCCAGAGGCACAGTCATACCTGGGGATCAGTGATCTATTCCCAGGACCCCAATAAACCAAGATCAAAGGCAGAATTCAAGGCTGTCAGACCCCTGACAGGCCTGTAGCCAAGTCACCTGGCCTTCTGTGGGTCCCCTGGACCAGAGTCCTCTCCTCTCACCACCTCCTGACTGAACCCACAGGCAGGGGGCTCCTCACCAGCAGGCTCTCACTAGTCCCGCTCAAACAAATCCCCCCAACTCATACGGACCACCCAGCCCAAATGCGGAGCTTCCATAAAGCCCCTTATTAAGAAATTAGTCAATTTCCTGCTAATTAAAATAAATACTATTCCACATTAAAGGCCAATTAATTTTCGGAGCTGCCAGGGAACTAGAGCCTGGAAAATGTGCACCCCCAGCCCCCCTCCGGCCCTTCAGAAAAGGGCAGCCAGGCAGCGCCTGCAGGGAAGGGGTGGGAGGAGCCACAGATCACGCACTTCCAGGGGGTGGGGAGGAAGCCAGGACCAGTGGTGACTGGTGCCCAGGCTGTGGCAGGAGGGGCTGCTGGGCGGGGCTTCCCGGTCCAAGGAACCGGGCTCGCTCCACCCCGGAGCTCTAGACTGTATTTCTCCCAGGAAGCCTAGGACAGAAACCAAGTCTCCTGGGTCAACCCTACAATCAAAAAGCGAGCACTTTCTCCATAACAGGCATCCTTAGTTTGTGAAAAAGATGGGGTTCCAGGCTTGTGGTCACCAGGTCCTGCGCCCTTAAGTTCTTTCACTGAGCCCCACAGCGGCCCTGGAAGGGAAGGGCCAGTGTCCCCACTTTGCAGATGAGCAAGCTGAGGCCCAGAGCCCCAAGTCCCTCTCCCGTGGTCACAGCTTCTAGGAGCAGAGCAGGATGTTCCCCTGGTCCCCTCGCCTGTACCCAGATAAGCCTGCAAGGGTTCCTTTTACAACATGGAGGATTTCACCACAGCTTAAAAAGGGAAGGGCCATTGCCATGTCCACATGAGAACACAGTTCGTCGGTTGTGTTTGTTCGAGGGGAGGCTCACCTGCTCCCTCGTCATAAGAAAGCTCCTTGAGAGTTTGGTGCAGGCCAGGAGGTCTACTCGGCACAGTACAATTGTGATCTCATGGAATCCTCAGCAGGGCATGAGGCTCAGAGAGGTTAGAGAACATGCCCGAGGTCACACAGCCTGCCCACAGCTTAGCCACGGTAATCTGCTGTCGTTAAGGTCCAAGTTTTTCCATTTCCTCAAGGTCAAAACCAAGGTCTATGGGTCTTCTCCTCTCCTGGGGGGCAGCCAGCTACAGAAAAGAACACTGGGTTTACCACGTGACCTTAAACACGCCCCTTTCCCTGGGGCGGGGGGCAGGGGGCTTCAGCTTGCTCAACTGCCAAATGAGAGGGCTGAACTCAATACTCCCTGGGACTCTATTCAACTGGAGCATCCTGCAGGGACCCTCAGTCTGGGGCAGATGGCTGGGAGCAGAGCATCCAGCCCGACGGTAGCAATACCCGTCCCTCTGCTGGGACAGGGGCACCTGGCTGCCTCACAGCGAGCCCGACAGGGACACAGTGAGAGCAGTGGGGACAAGGACCCAGCCACCAACTCTGGCTGTCCCCACACTGCAGACTGCTCACAAGGCAATGCCAGGTACATCCTCTCTGACCCCAGCAGCTCCTATAGGATCTGGGAATCTGCGGCCCACCTACCCCCTGCTCTCTGTTCCTCACCCGATCCCCACGATCAACACTCTGCCCAGGCCAGGAGGAGAAGGCAGGGGAGGTATGCAGGGGAGGGGCTAGAAGTGTGGGGCCTGGGGGGGAGCAGATGGTGGGGGGCCCTTCTGACCCTCCATGGAGCCCCCATGCCTCCCGCTCCCGCTGAGCTCTAACTTAGAAACCCCAGCATTTCACAGAAGCTTCTCCCCCGGGAATCATCAGAGAAGCACTGAGGCGTCCTGTTTCTCCTTGATAAGGAAGGCGAGCAGGAGTGGGAGCCGTCTGTCTGCCGTGCTCGCTCCCTGCTTGGGGAAGGAGGGCTCCGAACATCCAGCCCACTCTAAGGAGCACCTGTGTGACAGGCACAGTGCTGGGCACCGAGGACAGGAAAACGGACCAGCCATGGCTCTTGTGCCTGAGAAGTCACCCTGAAGTAGGAGAATCAGACAGAAGGTAAACACGGATGCCACACCAGGACAACTGCCACTTGGCTCTGTGAGCACAGAACTCTGGAAGCGACTTGTCAGGAGGGTGGTTCCCAGAGCCACGATTGACCAGGGTCTGAAGGCAGCGTGGAGAGCAGAGGGCATTCCTGGCAGAGGGCGCAGCATGAGCAAAGGCCCTGTGGCACAAGTGAACAAGGTTTTCTGCAGGGGAGGGGGAGAAAGCAGCCTGGTATAGTCCAAGCGCAGTCATACGGGTGGAGCTGACGAGATAGGAGCGGCCAACTGGGGTTCAAGTGCTCAAGGCCTTCCGCCTCGTGCTCTGCCAAGTTTAGACGCAGTAAAAGTAATCATGAGAGTAGCCACCCCACTACTGAAAGTTTACGGTGTGTCCAGCACCATGCTAAGCCTGCCTCAGGCACTAGGGCTCACTGAACCCGCCAACGAGCGCATCAGATGGCTACTGTTATCATCCCCGTTGACGGATAAGGAACTGAGGCCCAGAGAGGTCAGGTAAGCTGCTGGCGGTCACACAGCTGACAGTGGCCAGGCTGGTACTCGGACTCCGATTCCTAACTGTGACCCAGCAGCATGTGCTGCCTCTAAGGGCTTTGGATTTCCTCTTAAGGGCAGTGAGAGCCACGAAGAATTTTTTAAGGGAGGTGGTTAGCACAGTCTCAGTGCCCTGAACCCCTAAGTCAGGCTCATGGAGACTTGGCACGTCCGTTTTCCGGGTCCACTGGCCATTCCAGGTTCCCCAGCCTGGATCTGTTCTTGTTTTCCTTCTGCTCTTTGCTGAATACCAAGGTTTGGCCTGAGTCTTCTGCCCCAGCCCACTGTCCCTAGGTTCCAGCCCTTGGGCTGTGGGGGCCCTCCCTTCCAGGGCCTTCACAGAACCCAGACTCCCCCTGCCCCCAGTCAGGGGGCTCAGCCCCTCTGGCCCTTCCTGGGGCCCCCACGTTGCCCACTCTTTTCCCTCTTGCCTGCCTTGCTCTGGGATAGCATCCAGGGGGTGTGCCTGGGATGTGACCTCCCAGTGAAGCTGAACGACCCTCCGAAGCCAGCAGAGGTGGCCTCCCCGTGGGGTGCTGTGGCAGCCCTGTGCCCCTTTCTCAGCTTCAGCTTCCTCAGCATTGTAGGCAGCACAAGACAGCAGGTGTGGGAGACCCCCCAGCATGTCCATTCTCTAACCACCCCATTGTACAGATGGAGAAGCTGAGGCCCAGACGTGGAAGGTCCGCAGAGCAGCTGGGGACCCGGAATTCCTGTGTTCTTGCCACAGCTCCAAGATCCTGGTCTTTCATCGTTCCCACCCCATATGTTTACTGAGCGCTGTGTGTTTTCACACAGGGCACATCACATTTGGTCCTCACGTAAAGCTAGAGCAGGCCGGGTTAAAACAGGAAGTCTGGGCTCTCCTGCTGTAGCTCCTTCTGCCGCTAAATATGCAGAGTCCCACGTCAGCCTCTGTGCCTCACAGAGTGGTGGAGGCGGGCAGTAGGTCAATGACTTACCCAAGTTCATGTAGCAGGCCAGCCACGGTCACGAGGGTCTCCTGTCTGAGGTCCTTCCTGTTCTTCCGTGTTAAGACTGGCAAAAGCCTTGGGTGATGCTCCCCTTCCTGTGTTCGTGGCAGACATTACTAATTGATCACAGCACTCTCTCAGCCCAGATGCAGCCTCGGAATCCTTCTCAACACACGCTTCTCAATACAGCTTTCACCCACTGAGAGCTGGTGATCGAGGTGACACCTGTTCACCACTCTCCCCAGACTTCAGATCTAGTCTGATCTCGTCCCTGGCCAGGGGCCCAGCACACGGTGCAGATCACAGGAATAAACATTTGCTGAGTGAGGGAAGGAGCAAATGGTAGCCACTGAATGAACAGCACCGGCCAAAGCCAGTCACTCTAAACCTGCTTCCTCTGTAGTAACAACGTGACAATAACAATAAGAGTAATGTCCCAGCGGCTGAGGTCTCCCGCGGCCTCCAAAGCATTTCAGCCGAGCTGAAGGACCACTCTGGGAGGTCATGTCCCCGGGGCCACACACCACGTGACACAGTCAGGACCTGACCCTGCCTCCTGGCCCAGCACTCTGCCCCTGACCCCATCTCAGCTTGTTGTTTACCATCTGGGCCAGCTGGACTGGACCTGGGTCTCAACTGGGGACATCACGGGTGTCGAGGGCAGATCCCAGGGACTAGGGTGGCAGTGGGTTGATTAGGAGCTTCCTCACCCTACTTGAAATTTTAGAATCGCAGGGGAGAACACAGGGCACCCCCTTCTTTGTACATGTCGGCCGGGAGGGGAGATCGTCTAGAGAGCTTGGCTGAGGTGGGTCTGCACAGTCCAGTCTCAGAGCCCCCAAGATGTCCTCTCTCCCGGCATCCTGTGAATGCATAGTTAGTTGTTTATTTAGTGCCTTTTTTAGAATGCGAAGCCCTTGGAGGGAGGGACCCCAGGCACCTAAGGTAAGATCTGGCTCAAGAGGGGTGCTCAATAAACACTGGATGGATGGATGTAAGGGAAGGAGGATATGAGTGAGTAAATGAGTGGATGGATGGATGGATGGATGGATGGATGGATGGATGGGTGACTGTCCCCTGCACTGGGAGGCATCCAGTGACACAGGCAGGGAGGAATAGAGGATGAACTCTGAGATGTGAGCAGGCAGGTCACCCCAAGGATCTCCCCCTCCCCAGCATTTTCATTAGGACACATCTGCCGCACCTGGCCCCTTGGCCCCTGCCCCGGAAAGATATAGACGCCTCTGCCGGCTTTATTAAGGACCTATTAACCCAGTGTCTTTCAGACCTGGGTTATAGAAGCCAGCCCTGGGCAGGGCTGATGATGCTATCACCGCCGACCTTAGTTTAGAGCCCCAGAGGGGCTCCAGTGGGGGCAGGGGGCTAGGAACCTAGGTCACAGCGAGGGCTTCAGGGCCACACAGGTCTGCCTGCTTTAATCCTAGTTCCTCTGCTAATTGGCTGTGTGGCCTTTGGCCGCTCACTTGCCTTCTCTGAGTTGCCGCTCCCTCACGTGTAAAATGGGCTAATAATGTGCTTGTTTGAGAATTCACTGAGCGAACGCATTATATCACTCAGCACAGAGGAGACGCTTACTATAACCAGTAACATCCCGAGGACCCTCTGGAGCCAGGCAGGGCGGAACACGCACCCACATCAGCCACCTGACCCTCTTGGGATAGGCAGGTGCAGTAACCCTCCCTAATTTATGAATGAGCAAACTGAGACTAACAGGGAGATTAAGTCACACAGCCATACAGCCGGGAGGGGCCAGGGCCAGGATTCAGACGTAGGCACTGGACGTCACAACTGGGTAATTTCCTCCCTGGCTGCTGAGCAGGAACAAAGCCTGGGCCGGGTGGGTGGGGCTGGAGGGGGGCCTCTTCCATCTCCAGTCGCCCACCCCCCTCAGCGCCTTGAGGTGACAGCACAGCAGAGCAGAGGGGGAGCTGGGATAATAACAGAGATTTACAGTTTCCAGCGCAATTAACTGCACCATCTGGATGCCACACGTCCACCTGGGTGTGTTAGGGACCCCAACCCTTCGGCATAAGTGGCAGGAAGGGACAAGGGGGATGGGAGAGCTGTCGGGGGGCTGCCAGGTTGGTGGCGGAGACTGCGTGGGGCCCACCTGGCTCTCCTCGAGCCCCGCCATGTGCCCCTGAGATCTTTCACTAAGGGAGCTGGGTCCCCGCCAGTTTCCGAAGAGTCCCGAATGGTTGAACCCAAGGATGCCAATGCAGAGGGGGTCGTGGCCTGAGCCAGGAAAAGGTCAGAGGACACACAGTAAGAGCAAGAGTGACACAAACACAATGCCTGTTTTCAGGGGTGCACGACGGTCCAGGACTCGACCACCTTGTGTTCTGTGCCACCTTCCAGCCCTGTGATCCCCCAGCAAGTGGCTTCACCCGTCTGAGGCCCTGTCTTCTCACCTGTGAAATCAGGATCATCATGGTACATATCATGGTCATCCTCAGGAGGGCTGTTTTGAAGGCTAAACTGCGTAAGGAAATGTACAGACCCCGGTGTAATGCCTGGCACAGAGTAATTCACAACCAGTGGTTGTTGAGATTAGTGTCCCACTTACCAGAGGGGAAAACCAAGGCCCAAAGAAGGTAAGTGACCTGCCTCGGGCTGTACTGTGGGTTGGTGGCGGAGCCTGTGACAAAGATGGACCTACCCTGAGATAGAGCCAAGCCCAGAGTCTCGGGCCTCCAAGGTGGCAACCCTGGGTCACGCCAGGGAGAGTGGTAAACCCCTTCCAGCTCCAGTAACAGCTGCCCTGTTCTGAGTACCTACTCCACGCCAGTTGCTGCTAAGAGCTTTGATACATCACTTCGAGGAATGATCACAACGTGGGAGGTGGGCCTTGCACTGTCCCTATCATCCAGGTGCTCAAGCTTCAGGGGGGCCCCAGCTGGGATTCATCACCGGGACACTCTAGTTCTGAAGCCCTGGTTCTCGGCACCAGCTACTGTCCTTGGGCAGAGGTGGGGTCTTCTCTTCACTGTAGCAACTGCTCTCAGCTTCTAACTGTGTCTTCATTTCCTCCTAAAAGAAGGAGAGGGCTAATTATGATGCCAAGTCAGCCATGGTGGACCTGAAGTCTTCTGGACATCAGATAGAAGCTTCCCCTTCAGGGCTGAGGACCCTCTCCCACATGTGGAAAGGGGGAGGGAGGAGGGAGGAGGGAGGAGGGAGGAAGGAACATCACCCCCATGGCCCCCAATCTCTCCTTAGCTCTGTGGAGTCCGAGTGGCCAGATCCCCTCAGCCAGCAGGAGGTGGGGAGCGTTGGGGGGGGGGGACCAGGCTGGCTGGGGGCAGGGGGAGAGGAGAGCAGTAGGAGGTTTGAAGCAGCTTCCTCACACACTGTCCCCCTTCCTCACACACTGGCTCCCTACATTCCCATCTGGTCAGCCTGGATGCTGCAAGTCTGAGTCCACCCCACACAAAAACAAAAGCGCGCCGTTTCCATTAGAGAAAACCCCAGAGACATGGGCTGCGCTGCTTGCCTTCCCTCTTGGCCAGTGTGACCACGGCAGGGGCCAGGAAAATGACAGCTGTCCTGCCCAGGGGAGAGAGGTCCCAAAGTCCTTGGCCCCAGGCCCGTTCAGGGCCATACCCTGGGGACCAGCCCCGAGGGCCAGGGGCCCACTTACACCCCCCTGCCTTCGAAGAGCGGTGCCAGATGGGGAGGCTCTGGCTCATGGCCTCTGCCCCAGCTCCGCAGGCCCCGTGACCTGTCCTCCTGGGATCCCCTGGCCTGTCCATCTGAGATGACCCTTCCCCCTTCCCCGCAGAAACCCAGACCTCTGACCCTTATTAAAAACAAACCAAACAAAGTCTGGAAAGAAAAAAATCCTCCACAAACAGCCTCAGAGATGATCGTGTGTCTGCCCCAACACACACACACACACACACGCATGCACACACACACGCATGTACACACCAGCCTCAGACGTGCGCGGCTGCAGCCAGCTTTCGCGTAAACAAGTTGTTGGAGAGTGCTTTTGTTTATGAAACATTTAGGTTTCCCTCAACTTCCTTGGGGGGGAGGGGGTGGACTGTTTCATAGTTTTCTGGCGACCAGGAAACGGAGACGAAGCCTGGGGTTTGGCGGGATTTCATTTCTCCCTCTGTGCTCTCTGCCGGGTACAATCTGGGGAAGGGCACGCGAAAAGAAAAGGAGGGGGGCCCCTGGGCATCACCCGGAAGAAGTCCCCCATCCCCACGGGGAGGTCAGGCTCAGAGAGGGCGGCAGGCAGGCCCGGGATCCCCTCGGCGACCCGGAGGACGCGGCCCAGCGCTCAGAAAACATCGGGGACGCTCAGTGATGCGTCCCTGCCCCCTCGGCTCCCGCTTCCAGCACCGGGAAACCGCCGAATCGGCCAGGAACAAAGGCGGGGCTGCCTCCCAAAGGCGTACAACAAACAGTTTTGCTTTTTTTTTTTCTTTCTTTTCGCAC
>NC_058415.1:87095488-87123153 GCF_002201575.2 Neomonachus schauinslandi | reverse complement strand
CGGGGCAGGCCCCGGGGCGCATGCGCGGGCCGGGGCGCAGGAGGCCGCGGCCGCCCGCGCAGCCTCGCTCGAGCCGGTCTCCGTGGCAACGGGCTCGCGGGGGGGGGGAGGGGCCGGGCGGCGTGGGCTGCGGCGGCTGCTATTTCTGCCGCTTCCTGTTCCTCGCGGCCACGTCGCCATGGCAACGGTGTTACTCACCGCGGCCGCTTCCCGGCTCGGCTGGCGCGCGTGACCCCGGCCGCCCGCGCCCCCTCGTCTCTCACTTGCTGCGCTGCCGCTCTCCCCCCCGCCCCCCGGCGGCGTCCTCCTCCGGCACCCCGGTCCATCCCGCGCGCCCCGGCGCCCCATCCTTCCCCCTGCTCCCCGCCCCTCTCCGCCCGTGCCCGCGGCCCGGGAGGGAGGGCGGAGGGAGAGGCAGATTGATGGGGGACGCTTATTAAAAAACATTGTAACCGTTTCCGTTTTTATTACGTTGACAAGGGAGCGTTATTTACTGTTATTGTTTGCCGAGCGGGCCGCGCCGGAGCGCGGGCGGCCTCCCGGGAGCTCACCTTTCGGGCGGGCCCGGGGAAGTCGCGGGTGGGAGCGGGAGGCGGGGGCGGCGAGGGGGCGCCCCGGGCAGACGCGGCCCCCCGGGGGTCCTGCCCCTCGCCCCTTCCCCCGCCAGCCCGGCCGACCCCCGCCGCGGGGCGTGTGTGCGCGCGGGGAGAGACTGCAGAGGCCGGGTGACTCGTGCTGAAGGAGAAAGGCAACAAAAAATAAAAAAGGAACAGATGACTTCATTCTCGGGAAGGCTCCGTCCTACGTGGACCAATTTCCTGGGGACACAGCTCGGCTGCCGTTGGAAGCACTTAAAACTAAACCAGATAAAGACCAGAAAATTCTCAGCATTGCCTGAGCCGATCAAGGGCAGGTTGGTGGTGCGTGAGCCCTGGGTGTGCAGGGAGGAGGGTCGCGTTCCTCCACCGCCCCTGGGGCTTCGCTTCCAACACACAACTCCCCGCCTCCCCACCCATACTCCCTCCGGTACCCCGAGAGGGTGAGCAACTGCCCCAAGGTCACACAGCCAGCTTTTATTCTGCTTGGACACCCGCAGGGACAAAACCCGGCGGAGGCTGGGGAACGAAAGCCAGTGGCTGGCCTGGGAGGCTTGGAAGAGGGTGAGGCTCAGCTGGAGGCCCAGCAAGGGAAGATTAACTCGGCAGGTCTAAGCTCTGGCAGGCCTGGCTCCTGCTAACCACACTGGAGCCTTCAGCTGGGGGGTTTGTGGGAGGTGTGTCCCCAGGGATCTGAGGGGCCTGAAGGATGCCCCCACCCCCCAAGCCCCTGCTGGGATGCTAATCTCATCCTGCTAATTAAAGTTTGCAATTCTGTCCCTAACTCAGCTCCCCACTCTTGAACGTTATTAGCTGAAAGGCAAACAATTGGTGCTCCAGACAGAAGCCAGAGGGAAAAGGCCTCTGCAGTTCACATTATAAAAAGGATTTTTAAAAAGATGTCTATACTTATAAACAAATGACTCCTAATGAACAGACCAGGTTTTGGAAACTTAATTTTCAGAGCACACCCCACCCCCAACCTATTTTGTGTTTTTATCCCCCATCCAAGGACACGAGGCTTGGGATTTGGTCGCCGCAGCCTCTCCTGGTCTCTTGGCCTTAGATGATCGACCATGGCTTTTCCGGGCCCAGGATCGCCTCTCCAGGCTCCCTGGAGTCTAAAGCGACAAGCCGGTTCCCGATTAAGGCCTCTGGGTCTGGGGCAGCACAGCAAGATCAAGTTATCTTCAGCTCTGTTCCCAGCAACCACCAGTTCTCAGCTTTGGAGCCCTTCCTGAATGCATGAATCAAAAGCCTTGGGCTCCAAGAAAAGAGAGTTAGCCCCCAACCCCCAGTCCTTCCCCAGTCCTTTGCTGCCAGCTCCATGATATGGGAAGGCAGCACCGCCCTCCACTCCTCCCCCTGCCCTGGCCTTCCAAGCAAAACTCATCTCTGGCCACAGGTTTAGAGTTTAGCTGATGTGAGAGTCCTGCCCCTGGGCATTGTGTGAATAGGCCTGAGATGACAGATGACACCCAGCATCATCCAGAGGTAGGAGGACCTTGGAGATTATGCAGACCAACCACTCCTGCTTCCCTATTTTACAGGTGGGCAAAGTGAGGCCCAGAGAGGAGAAGAGACCTGACCGAGATCTGCCACTGGTTAGAGGTGTTCTTGCCTTCCATTAGGGTGCTTCACTACCCCACTCTGATCCTTCTGTGGAATTATCTGTGCGGATCATAAGTTCAGGAGCTGGGGGGCAGAAGGCTCTGAAGTCAGACTGCCTAAGTTCAAGTACTTACTTCTAAGTGAGACCTGGGACAAATGAATTCTTCTCTCTGAGCCCCCACGGTCTTGTGTGTTAAGTGGAGTTGACAGCACCAGCCCTGGGTTGTCTTAAGGAATAAAGGTGGTCCAGGAAAAGTCCTGGGACTAACACCAGTACATACTAATACTTAACTAATGTTGGCAATGATGCTGATGGCGGGGGGAGGGGGGATGCTGGTAGTTGTAGTGGGTTGAATGGTGGCCCCCTCCCCAAAAGATATGTCCACATCCTCATCCCTGGAACCTGTGGAATGTGACCTGATTTGGAAAAAGGGTCTGTGTAGATGTCATGAGGTTAAGGATATTGACATGAGATCATCCTAGATTACCCAAGTGGGGCCTCAGCGACATCACGAGTGTCCTTATATGAGACAGAAGAGAAGAGAGGGACACCCAAGGGGAGAAGGTCAAGTGCAGACTGAGGCAGAGAGGAGAGGAATGCAGCCACAAGCCAAGGAACACCTGGGGCCACCTGAAACAGGAAGAAACAAGGAAGGATTCTTCCCAGGGTCTTGGGAAGGGACACAGCCCCGAGGACCCCTTGATTTTGGCCTCTGGCCTCCAGAAGTCTGAGAATAATCTTGGTTTCAGCTACCAAGGTTGTGGTCATTTGTTATGCAGCCCCAGGAAGCCAATACAGTGGGGATGCTGGCCGGGAGGCTGGAGTGGTGGCCGCGGTGGTGACAGTGGCCGTGATGACGGTGGTGCTGGTGACACAGGAGGTGGCTGCATTCATTTCCTGGGGCTGCCTAACAACGTACAAACCGTGCGGCTTAAAGCAACTGGAATGTATTGTCTGAGAGTTCTGGAGACCAGAAATCCAAAATACGATGTCAGCAGGGCTGTGTTCCCTCAAACATGCTGGGGAAGGAACTGTTCCGGGCCTCTCTCGGGGCTTCTTCAAAGGTGTCCACACTGCCCCTTTCTAGAAGGACGCCAGTCATATTGGATGAGGGCCCGCCCTGATGACCTCATCTTAATTTGATCACCTCTGTAGAGACCCTGTCTCCAAATAAGGTCACATTCTCAGGTGGGGTGGGGGGTAGGACTTCGACATATCTTTTTAAGGAGACACAATTTACCCCCGAACAGTGGTGCTGGTAGAGGGGTGTTGGGGTGGGGGTGGTGGTGACAAATGGGAGAGATAGAAATGGTGATGGTGATGGCATGAGGCCTTGGCCCTGGACCCCCAAACTCTGCAGGAGCTTCCTGGGATAGACCTGGTTGCTGAGAGTTGTATTCCGGGGCACTTCAGGCCTGGGGGAGGTCAGGGGGAGCAGGGGGCGAGGAAGGGGGGCTCCCTCTGCTTCTGCCTCCTCCCTCTCACAGAAGAGCAAGAGCCGAGTCAGGCCGGCCTGGCCTTTCTGCGGGAGCCCCTAGCAGAGGCAGACCCAGCCCCGAGCCCAGAAAGCCAACTGGTCTCCGGCAGAAGACAGGCAGGGTTAGGCCACTGGTGTTTTCCTTACCAGACACAGTTACATTGCCTCCCTTCTCAGCCTGGCTCTCTCTGGCTTTCGAAGAGGAAGACTGATAATGGCCATAGCCCTCACTCATACTTCCGTGTGTCTGCTTGTGAGCGTCAGGGAACACAAGCTCTTGCCACCGTCCCGTGCGCCGGGAGGCGGTGGGCAGCAGGACCGGCTTCCCACGTTTGCGCTGCTCACATTCTAGGGAAGAGAACGACAAAGAGCAAAGAGACAGGCCCATCCCAGGATCCAGGGAGGAAAGGAAAGCAGGGTGAGGAGCTGGTCTGGAGTTCCAAAACAGGGCTCACTGAGGTGAGGAGGTGACCATGGACCCGGTGCAGTGAGGGAGTGAGCCCCGGGAGAGGTCGGCAGCAGGGGGGGCAGCAAGTGCAAAGGCCCTGAGGTGGCGCATCCTGAGCCCTAAGACGGGGAGCAGAGTGCTCAGGTCACCTTGAAATCTCAGATTTTTTTCTAGGTAGGCCTAGAAGCCAATGCAGGGTAGAAGGCAAGAGCGAGCCCAGGGCTAATTTGTGTGGGTTTTTTTTTTTTTTTAAAGATTTTATTTATTTATTTGACAGAGAGAGAGCACAAACAGGGGGAGAGGCAGGCAGAGGGAGAGAGAGAAGCAGGCTCCCCGCCAAGCAGGGAGCCCAACATGGGGCTTGATCCCAGGGCCCTGGGATCATGACCTGAGCCAAAGGCAGACGCCCAACCTACTGAGCCACCCAGGCGCCCCTGATTTGTGTTTTTAAAGAATTTCTGGTTTCCACGAGCAGAACACAGATTGCAGGGGCTGGAGAGAAGCTGATGGAGTCCAGGCAAGAGATGGTGGTGGCCGGGGACAGCAGCGGTGGGGAGATAAAAATGGCTGGATGTGGGGTGTATTTTAAGAAAAGCCATCAGGATTTGCCAAAGGATGGGCCGTGGGTGTGGAAGGAAGAAGAGTCGAGGATGACTGCGTCATCGTGAACAGTGGGAGGTACCATTTCCGGAGATGAAGAGCAGTGGGGGTGTGGTGGGGAATTGAGAGTTTGCATTTCTGAAAAGCTTGTCTGATACTCCTAGAGCGCACACTTAGGGCTCTCACACACTGCTGCTTGATCCACATAACCCCCGAGAGGCAGACTCTACGAGTAGCCCCCTTTCTCAGATGAAGAAACTGAGGCCCAGAGAGGCTAAGTAATTGGCCCAAGCGTGGGAGCTGGTAAGGATACCATCCAGGTAGTCCAATTCCAAAGCTCATTTTCTCATTTGTTCAAGTGTTCCTTCATCTGCTCATTCATTCATTCATTCATTCACTATTGTGGGTACTATATGCTAAGCCTTGTTCTAGGCTCTGATAACGCAGCGATTCTTTCAAGCTATGCACTGGGGAAGCACTGGGGAGGCACTGGGGAGGTGATGCAGGCCAGATGCAGGCCCGACCTGCGTGGAGCTGACTTTCTATGGAAGAGATAGGCGGGTGAGGAGCAGAGAGAAGCGCGGTGACAAGACGCTCACAGATGGTGCTAAGCACCGTTGCGGAGGGTGACCATGTGCCGATTCAAGGCCAGGAGAGGGGCACACACTGCAGAGAGCTTGGGGCTGCCTGGGAGGAATGGAGACAGGTCAGGAGGAAGGGTGTTCCCAGCAGAGGGAAAGGCAAATGCGAAGGATCTCTTGGTGGGAGAGTCAGGAGCGGAGAGGGCCAGGGAGTAGCCAGGGGGCTGAGAGACCAGCCACCAGGAGGAGGCCACCTGGTCCAGAGGCAAGTGAATGGGGAAGAAAACCAAAGCAGAGGGGTGAGCGGGGCTGGCCCCACAAAGCAAGCAGCCCTGGGACTCTAGGAAGGACATAGAGGGAGCATTGACTGCCAAACCAGAAATGTGTGTGTGCAGGCCATGACCCCAGGGGAGACCAGGAGAGGGATGGCCCAGACCCCAAAACGGTGAGGCACACCCCACAAGACTGAGCCCGGGTCAAGTCATTCACTTGCTCTCTCACTCATCGGACAACTAGTAACACCTCAGTGCATCCTACCCATCCTGGGATGCAGCAGGGAAAAAGCCCAGGTCCCTTCCACGAGGAGGGTGAAGATTTGTAAATACATGTAAAGTCAGAGAGAAGTATGGGTGCCATGGGGAGCGAGGAGGCACCGCCAGCCCGAGGAAGAACGGGTTTCCCTGTCGGAGCTAGAACAGTAACTCCAGCTTTGGGGACCGAGCCCTGTTGAATGCTCCTTAAGTCTTGGGGTCCTCCTAGCTCTTGCAGTCGTGGGCAGGCCCCTAGTGAGGAGGGTTCGCAGAGCCTTTGTCCCCCTACCCGCTCGTTCCCACACTCAGCCCTTCCTCCTAGCCCTTGGCCCTCCTTTCCTTGGTCAGCTGCCCATCGGGGGGCAAAGCCAGATCCGCAAGCAGAGCAACCTCCCAATGCCCAGGGGCTGTGTCAGAGCCAGGGAGAGGTTTAAGGCACCTGCCCCCGGCCATAGTCGGGGGAAGGCTTAGCTCCTGCAGGCCCTATCCCTCTCTCCTCCCCACTACCCCATCTTCGGTCCGGGCACACAAAGGGTTGGGGGGACAGGGCCCAGGAGCTCCAGGCCCCGAGGCTGAACACTTCTTGTGGGGCAGAGGGCAGGGCTGCATATTTAAAAACACACTCCCGGCAGATAAAACAAAACAGCTAAGAACAACCACTCCCATTGACGCCCTCAGCTGAGCTAGTATTCCCAGATGATCTCAGCACTGCTGCACCCCCATTGGGGTTACTCTCATTAGCCCCCTTTTATGGGGGAGGAAACAGAGGCTCTGTGGGTCCGGTGACTTGCTGGGGGCGCAGAGCAGGACTCCGGGCCGATGACACGCAGCTGGGGTTGGTGGAATAATGGGGAAACGGGGGCGTCAGGTGGATGGGCCCAGCAGCTCCCACAGATGCCCTCACAGCGGCCCTCGGGGCAGGCAACTGCGTTAGCCCCACGCTAAAGCAGAGCCCTGGGCAGGGGGCGGCGGGGGGGTCAGTTACCCCCAGTGTTGCACAACTAGTGAGAGGGGGTGAGATTTGAACCCAGAGCTGTCGGACTCCAGAGCCCCGGGAACCTAGAACAGAAGGGACGAGTGAGGTGATCGGCAGGCCTCACCATGTCCCCGTGGTGCCTAGGTGCCCACAGGGCGTGGAGGACCAGGCACCTCCCTGGCCGCCCCGGTGGCCAGCACGGCTCCTGTCTCCTCACACCTTTTCACTGTGACAATCTATGCTACCCCAGCCTGGACCAACTGCCCTGCCCTCAGGGCTGCCCTCGATGGCCCTCGATGGCCGGTCCCTCCACTATGATGACCACCAGGAGGGCCCTCTGCGGATACCGGCCTTCCAGAAGCACTGGCCTGTGCGGGGTGCCCCTTGCCCCAAGGCCTCAGAAAAAGCAGCTGCCAAACCCCGGAGCCTACCAGGCCTAGGCTCCTACGCTACCCTGGCCTTAGCTTAGGCTGAGCCAGGAGGCGCCTCCAGGGGTGGGGACCCAGGGAAGGGATATAGGGTCCCCTCCCACCACCTGCTCCTGGGGACAGCCCTCACCTGCATCACTGCTACAGTGAGGATGGGCTGCGGCCTTTGTGCGCGATAGGGTGGGCAGGGTGGGCAGAAACAGCAGGATGGGAAAGGGAGGACGGGAAGGAGAGACAGGAGAGAGATGGAAGAATGAGAAAGCTGGAAATCGGGAAATGCCGCTGGGCAGAGGGCCTCAGAGGGAGGGGAGACAACAGGGAAGAGGGGCACCAGGGAGGGGCCGGCTGGGGTAGGAGGATCCTGAAGGCAGAGCCCCAGGAGCAGAATGGGGAGAGAAAAGGCCAAGGAGAAGGGAGAGAAGAGGAGGGGAGGGGAGGAGGGTCATGTGTCCAGAGTAGAGCTGGGGGCCCTGAGAGGGCGCTGGGGGCTGAGGCTGGGGGGTCTTAGGGGGCCCAGATGGACAAGGCCAGCACATTCGCCACATAACATCCCTGGGGCAGCCCCCTGGGGCTGGGGGGAGGCAGGTGGCCAAAGGTGGCTCCGTCAGCACCACCCCCTCCTCCCCAACTGAGCCGGGGAGAGGACTGGCTCTAGAAGGGGGATAGCCAAGAGGGACATAGTGGGGTCCCTCGGGGCCTCAAGCTCCCCGCCCTTGAGTCCCGAAAGCCCCAAACCACTCTTCCCCTGCACCAGCCTGGGCTGTGTGACGTTGGGCAGGGAATTTGCCTCTCTGGGCCTGCAAGGCCCTGCAAAGGTGCGGAGCTCAGTGTGGAGGCAAGTGCTCAGGGGTTGCAGGGGTGAGACCCAGATAGGCCTGGGAGCCGCTTAGAGCCGGTGGGCTGTCCGTGCCCGAGGTGCCTGGCCTCTCGGGGCCCCACAGTGTGGGATGATAGAATAGGGTCTGCAGTGCTCAGCTGCGGGGACGATGAACAGAGAGATGTGTAAACTGTAAAGTGCGGAGGACAATGGTTTGCTTATCTTAAATGGTCATCCACAAAGGTAAGTTTAGGCTTGTGCCAAATTGAAGGGGGAGGGAGGTGTGTTGAGAAGAAGCCCCTGAGGGACCCAGACCACCTGGGTCAGGAGGCCTCTGCAGCCTGGACCCATGAAGGGCAGGCTGTCCTGGGGCCTCTCGCTGGGCACAGGGGGTCCCACTGGGGCCAGGTTGGCTGCTAGTGAGTCGTGGAAAGGCATGAGCATGCAGGTGGGCCCCGGTGCAGGTTAACCTTGGAGACAGGGGCTCCAGGAACCCCCTAAACCCCAGGATCCCCTCACAACCCCCCACTCCTGTTGTCCAAGGACAGAAGGACGTAGGGACGGGGAGGAGGCTGAGGTCCCTGGTCCACTGGGGATTTTTCCCCTTTGCTCAAGGCAAGGAGGGGTGAGGGGAGAGGAGAGAAAGCCATGGCAGGGAAGAGATGGAGCAGGGAGGCAGGGAAGGAGAGGAACAAGGAGAGAGGGGTTGGAACCTTGAGAGAAGCAGCCCAAGGAAAGGAGTAATGAGAAGAGAAGGAGGGAGCAGAAGCAAGAGGTGGCTCAGCCTCCCGCAGCCCATCTTCCAGAGACAAAGGCCCCCGGGGGCCGAGGAGGAGAAGGGGGGTGCAGGGAGAGGGAGGGAGGGCACGCTGCGCCTGGGCTCCAAACCACAGAGACCCTGCCCCTCATCCAGCTGAGGCTCTGACCCCGGGGAGAGGGAGAGCGCTCCAAACTTAAGAGGGAAAAAGTCTACCAGCTGCCCCTGGGGCTGTCACAACAGATAAAACCTCACCCAGGCTCCAGCAGGAGCGCCCCTGCACACTAATGCACAGCAGCGAGCTAAAAATACTGGCTTGAGTGGGGAGGAGGGTGAACAGGGAGGATGGAGGAAGGAGGGAGGAAGATGGAGAGAAGGGAGGAAGGTGGCGAGGAGGGAGGAGGATGGGGAGGAGGGTGAGAAGGAGGGAGGAAGATGGGGAGGAGGGAGGAGAATGGGAAGGAGGGAAGAGGGAGAAGGATGGGGGTGAAGGAGGAGGATGGGGAAGAGAATAGGGAGGAAGGAGAGAGGAGGAGGAGAGAGAAGGATGGGGGTGAGGGAGGAAGAGGGGGATGAAGGAGGAGGAGGAAGGAGGATAGGGAAAAGGAAGGATGGAGAAGAGAGAGGCGGGGGGAGGAGGGAGAGGATGGGGAGGAAGGAGGAGAGCAGGGCTGCAGGTCTGGGCTCAGGCAGCCCCGGTTTTCCGGAGTGTCCTAATGACCCAGATGTGCAGCATCAGGGAGATGCCTGCTTTGGGAGCTGCAAATCGCTGCCCCCAGCTGCCCCTCCCTGGGACAGGGTGAGGTGGGGAGGAGAAAACGGGAGAGGCAGGGAGCAGAGAAAAATAGGAGAGCTGAACTCTGAAGGGCTGGGGTAGGGGGGAACTGGGAGGTTGTGGGAGGGAAGGAGGGAGGGAGGGAGGGAAAGAGGAAGGAAGGAAGACGAGGAAGTGGAGTGTCCCTGGGGCTCTGGGGCACAGACCTCCAAGGGACCACACGCACCAAATCTCCGCCCTGTTCTTTGCTCCAGATACTGGGGAGCTTGGCTCTGGGTATCTGGGTTGATCAGGTGGGCCTGCCCCCAGCCCTGCTTCTGGTAGACCCCTCCCCTTTGGTTGCCTGAAGAACGTCCCTGGTCTGGCTCCTTGAAGAAGACCTGCTAGTGATGTAACCGGGGCCCAGAGCCCGGCCCCAACTAAGCCTTGACATCTGGTACCCAGAACATTCTAGAGAGGGAGGGACCCATGTTGTCCCCATTGGACAGACTCGCTCATTCATGCAACAACATCTAACGAGCACCTTCTCTGGGCTGCCATGTGCTGGATGCTGGGGGTACAGGGGAAAACAAGACAGAAAAGTGCCTGTCCCACGTGGACAAAGAAATCCTTAGACCCATAAACATGCAAGGAAGGGAGAGAGAGAACATCAGCAGGGCAATGACGGGGGCGGGTGGTCACAGAGCCCCTCCCAGGAGGTAACCCGGACCCACAACCTGAGTGGTAAGGGGGATACAGCCTAGCAAAAATCCAGAAAGAGGGGCGCCTGGATGGCTCAGTCAGTTGAGTGTCTGACTCTTGGTTTCTGCTCATGTCATGATCTCAGGGTGGTGGTCTCGGGGTCGTGGGATCGAGCCCTGCATCAGGCTTTGCATTGGGCATGGAGTCTGCTTGAGATTCTCTCTCTCCCTTTCCCTCTGCCTCTCCCCCAGCTTGTGAGCTCCCTCTCTCGTGCTCTCTCTCTCAAATAAATAAATAATTAAAATCTTAAAAAAAAAAAAATCCAGGAGGAAACTGAGGCTGAGAGACACAGAGAGGTTGCTAGTACCAGACGGGTTAACAACAAAGCAGGATTCAAACTCAGGCCCAGCTGACCCCAACCCACACCGGTAACCCCGGGCTCTCCTGCAGCTCCCAAGCCAGTGTCACTAAGGGCTGGCGGATGGGGAGGCAGGGAGGCCAAGGGACCCAGGGCCCAGGAGTCGTGGGAAGCAAGACCTCCCTCTCCTTGGTTCCTGAGCAACCTGGAGGCCTCATCCCCGTGCATGAAGCACAATCCCAGCACGCCACCATCTTCAGAGCTGTCCCCGTGGCAGTGGGCAGATGTCCCCGCACTGGGACAGACAGACACCACCAGGCCTTGAAGGGTCGGGTGACATTGGGAAAACCACCTCAACTCTGCAAAGCCTCTTTGCTTGAATTCGCTAATCTTTTTTTTTTTCATTCTGAGCTGCGTCCCCAGTGCTAGGAACTGTCCTGTGCCTTGTGTGGGCAGGGCGACACGGTGGTGGCCCCAGGAACTCAGGCCTGTCCCCTAACCTCTATGTGCCTCAGTCTCTTGTTCTCAAAAATGGGCTCCTGTGAGGCGTGGATGAGATGCGTGTATGTAAAGCCAGGCATCAGCCCAGAGAACACACACAGTCGGGGTTTGGCGGGGGCGGGGTGTGTGTGGGCAGCTCAGCTCAGACACCCCCTCCCCAGAAATGCCTGTCCTGACCACCCTCACTCTGCCTCCTTGCTCAGTTCCTCAACAAAGCCTCCAGCTGCGAGGTTGACATGCAGGGAGCCTTGGGCAGGGACCTAACGGTCTAGGCCTCAGTTTCCCCATATGCAAAAGGAGAGGGCAGTGACTGCCTCATGGGACCATGGTGAGGGGAGCTGCCTGGCATGAGGGGCATGCCCTTAGGCCCCGGGGCATCCTCACTCTCCACAGCCTCTCGCCTCCCCCGGAGGTGCCCGTCTCCTGAGCACCAGGCCTCCGGCGCCCTGGCCGGTGCTCAGCTGCTAAGTGTCCAGTGGTGCTTACTGAGCAAACGGCGGCTGGAGCTTCTCCCCCTTGCCTCGCGTGCTTCTTCTGGTTTCTCTGAATTCACATCGCTGACAGAGCGCACAGCCGGAGACCCTGCCCTGGGACAACACAGTAGGACGCCAGCCTTCTTGCCCTCTCCTGCTTGCCCAGCAGCAATGGCTCAAGCCCCTCCTGTGCCCTCACCCTTCTCCGAACCTTCCAGGTCCCCTCTTCTGCCGCTGCCTGGGGCTCTGCCTCCCTCCCCCCTCGGACCCCTCTGGGTCCCCAGCAGGACAGCGACCCCCTGCAGCTGGGGTCCCCTCGCACACACAAAACGCAGAGCAAGGGTGTGACCTGAAGAGGAACAGAAGGAAGGAGGAGGAGACAGAGGGTCAGAGAGAGACCTGAACATGATTTCCAGCAGACTCGGCAGCTGGACTTCAGTTATATTTAAGTTCTACGTATCTGGCCTTTCCTTGGATTTGTATCCTACTGTCTTGCTAACCTTTTAATGCAGCCCCTGATTCTAAGAGTTTTCCCACCTTCCCTGTCCCCCTGGGCGGCCGCGCTCCTCCTGCCGCTGCAGCTGGGTGCGTGCATGCGTGCATGCATGTGCGTGCATGCGTGTGTGTGCACGTGTGTGTGTGTGCGTGCATGTGTCTGTGTGTGCGCCTGGGGCCGGGGAGTCGAGGACAGCCCGAGCTTCTTCTGGGGGCTGGAGGGAAGGAGGCGTTGGCCCCACAGCTGAGCAGAGCCAGACAAGCGCCCCCTGTCCCCAGCACCCAGGGCCCAGCGGGGTTTTGCCAAGGTGACGGGCGACTGGCAGGCTGTGGCGGCTGTTTGTTTGATTTCCCCCTATTTCCAAACTAGTTGAAATTACACACCAAGCATCCATTTAATTAAGTTTTCCGGTGTGTGGCATAATTAGTCAGACACATGACTGGTACAGGGTGGGCGGTCCCAACCCGGCTCTTTGCCTGTTAGAATTCGCAGCCCTCGGGCCACAAAATATGGCAAGTTGTAATCTGGGGGCTGGAGGTGGCAGGTGAGCCAGCCAGAGCTGCCACCTTCCTCCCTCAGCAGGCTCCTGCCTCCACGGGAGGGGAGCTGGGCAGGTGGCGTTGGCAGAGACCGAGCTCAGATGAAGTCTGGGAGACCTTCACCTTCACGGGGGCCCCAGAGTCGGGCAGAGTCCGGCAGTACGGAGCCAGGCGACGGACTTTGCCCCTGCTATAGAAGCAGTGAGTCATCCATAACGGCCCATTTCCAGGACCTAGTCACCCAGGGCTTAATTGCCACCAGGGCTGCCCAGCCTCTTGGCCACAGCTGAATCCCAGATGGACAGGGACATAGGCACTGAGTCCTGTCGAGGGCGGTAGGTGCTCCCCTCCTGTAGACCCCAGTTCCTCCATCTCTCCCACACATGCTGGCTGGACCTCGGGAGGACAGGCCTGTGGCCTGGCTGGCACTTCTCCATCCCTGACAGCAGAGGCAGGCCACAATGGCAGGCTCCCTCCCCATGGAGGAGAAAGTTCTCCCGCCTACTTGGATGAGGTTCGGCCACGGCCTGGTTACCGACTGAGCAAGCGAGAGACTGTCAGAGAATCTGCCCTATTTAAAAGCGCCTTCTATGGCCGCCTGGTCCAGCCCCTCACTCCCAGGCATGGACCACAGCCTGTCCCCCTCATCCCGGCTCCTGGCTTCACCCCTTCTTCCAGCACTAGCACCCCTCGGAGCTGAGTGAGCTTCCGTGGCTGCCAAGGCGCTAGCCCTGTCCCGAGTGCCCTATGATACAGGCCCCGAGCCCCACCCCTAACTCACCACCCTCCCCGTTTTCTCCCTTCTCCCTCCCAGCTCAGGCCACCCACCGACCCTGCTCTGTCCCTCCTGAGGGGCAGGATTGATCACCTTGCTCAGGGCACTCTGAGCCCCTGAGGGTAGCCCCAGCATGTAACTTAACCACCATGGAAGGCTGAGTTCGGGACACGGGATGAAATAATAGAGCAAACCTTTATTAAGCTCTTACTGTGTGCCAGGCTCTGTCCTGCCCAACGTGCTTTGCTTAATGTGCGAGTCTCCAGTTTACGGCTCCTTGCACTGCCCCCCACCCCCCGCCAGCCTTCTATCCGGGGAAATAGCTGGGATTGGAATCCCTGGGTCCATCGTCAGAGCACACGGGCTTGACCACCACATAAACAGCCTCCCCGCCGTCCTGCCAGCCAGCCTCCGGTCCCGTCTTTATCCAGTCTGTTGGTCTTCCCAACCATCTCCCGTCCAGCTTCCTCTAACCTCCCATCACCCTCACGTCCATCCTCCCTGCTATTCCCCTGGCCAACCACCCAGCTGTATCGCACCCGTCCTCCCAGCCTCCCGAGCCCCGAGCCTTCACTCAGGCTTTGTCATGTCCCCAAGCCTGCACTGGGGCTGTCCCCTCAGCCAGGCACACCCCTCCTGCCCTCGACGGCCTGGCCACTCACGCCCGCAGGGAGCTTTCCCTGATCTGCCCGGCACCCCCCACCCCTGCGCCTGGCCCTGCCCTGCAGCGCTGGCCCTTCTGCACCCCCCGGGGAGGGCACCTCGGTGCCACCACCGAGCCGGGCCCCCAATTAGGAGCCCGAGGGCGTCACTGGCCTGCCATCTCGCTGGGTCCTGCTCTCCACAGTGGCGGGAGCAATGCCACCTCAGGGCGCACACAATGGGATGCGCCTTGGGGGACACAACTAACTTTAACAACAGCCTTAGGAAAAGACAAATCTGTCCCTTCTTTCCTCCTTGGGGAAAAGAAATGTATGTGTGTGCACACATGTGTTTATGCACACGTGATCCAGAGCATCACACACCGGAAGGCCGAGGCTCGGGCACCACCCAGCCAACATTGGCTGTAGCCCACGTGCGGACTCTTGGCACCCAGGGCTCCCCCGGCGTGTGCTCGGACACCCCAACTCCTGGCAGCACTCGGGCGGGCCTGCCCTGGTGCCCAGCAGTGTCTCGGTGGTTCCTGACCCACCGGGGGAGGCAGCCGAGCAGAAAGGGGTGCAGGAGAGCCTGGCCACTGGCAAGCCAGGCGCCCTCAAGCCAGCTGGAGACCCCCAGGGACCTCAGCCACCGCCCCTGTCAACCGAGGAGGAGGCCAGACAAGGCAGGGAGCCCCCTGGGCACCCCGCTGGTGCCCCCCCAGCCTGTGTTCCTTCTCTCCACACACAGCTGGCTCCCCAGCCCAGGCCAGCTGATGGACACACAAAGGAGGGCACGCGGCCCAGTCTGCTCTGCCTGGACCCACCCTGGAGCTTGGGGTCTTCGCGGGGCTATGAGGCATTTGGAAACTCTCCCCCGCCCCATCCTTCTCCCTTCCAAAGCAGGATCCGGCCTCTTGAAATTCTGCACACTAATAAAATTGTAACTAATTTACATCCGAGATGGGGAGTGAGTGGCAGCCGTTGTCATGGAGACCATCTCCAGGGCCCTGGCCGCCTCCGCCTCTTGGTGCAGCCGAGAGATCAAGAGATCCTCACTCCGGCTCTGCAGCTGGGGCCAGTCCTCTAGCCTCCTGGGCACCCTGGCCTCCTTCCCCCACACTGGGCAGGCCCCGAGGGAACGGGATGGGGGCCGGCACCCTCAAACACACGCCAGAGTTGCAGACAGTTCTAAGCCAGGGCTGAGCATCCGGCCCGCCCCAGCTTCTCTCACCCTGTGGGGCCCGCCGGCTTCTCGCACTTCAGCTGGAGGCCCCCAGAGGGACAGGAGGCCCTTTCCCTGAGCACAGTAAACAATGGCATTCAGAGTGGGGACAGTTTCCGGGGACTGAGGGCAGAGCAGCAGAGCCCTGAGCTAACCACAGACCCGTCCTCCACTTTGGGAGAGGTCCCATCCCGGACCCCGAGGGTCGAAAGATGAGGAGATGCACTCCCTGGTCTCACAGAGCCTGTCTGCCAGAAGGAAAGATGTCAAAATAATGAAGTGTGAACTCATTTAAACTTCAAGGCAACCCAACGCAGAGGAAAATATGTTAACCCTCAGCTTACCAATAATGAAAAGTTCTCGGAGAGGGGGGTGGACAACACCCAAGTCCAGGCCCCGGGGAAGCATGGGAATCAGAGGGAAAGCCACACTTTCTGATTCTAAAACCATGATAGTAAAGATTATAAACTGCCTCCAAGGAAGCAACTGAACAAAATAATTATGACCAAGCAGGGTACATGCAACCGAAGAAGCGGTGAGGGCACAGAGGGGCCCTGAGGAATCATGGAATCTAAACCAGGTTTTGAGGGATGAATAGGAGTTCTCCAAGGACCTATGTGGGAGAAGAACATTCAGGTGGAGGGAACGTGTACAGAAGGTACAGAAGCGAGGACTTGCCTGGGACATTCAGAGACCAGAGGCTGGATTCAGGAGGGTCATGTGGAGAAGGGAGGGGGTCCTCAGGGGCCAAAGAGGAAGGGGGTCCTGAGGGGCTTTGCTCACCAAGCTAGGCCCCTCGGAGCTTATCCTACAGTTGAGGAAATAAAGCACTGAGGTCCAAGCAGGTCTACCCTGGCAGGTGTGGGACCCTGGGCAAGAGTACAAATGGAGGGGTGCCTGGGTGGCTCAGTCAGTTAAGCATCAGACTCTTGGTTTCAGCTCAGGGTATGATCCCAGGGTCATGAAATCGAGCCCCATGTCGGGCTCCATGCTGGGCATGGAGTCTGCTTAAGATTCTCTCTCTCTAGGGACGCCTGGCTGGCTCAGTCAGTTAAGTGTCTGCCTTCGGCTCAGGTCATGATCTTGGGGTCCTGGGATCAAGCCCCGCATCCGGCTCTGTGCTCAGCAGGAGCCTGCTTCTCCCTCTCCCTCTGCCCCTCCCCTTGCCTGTGCTCTCTCTGTCTCTCTCTCAGATAAATAAATAAGATCTTAAAAAAAAAAAGAGAACAAATAGAGGTACACATACCAAATGTCTAGAACTTGACAAGGTTAGTGATCTGGCGAGAAAAGTGTGAACTGGAAACCTGGGTTCTGGCCACCCTCCTTGATAACCCTCCTTGATCACCCACCTCTGCACTGTTCTGGAAGGCCAGGTTCAACATTCATATCCTTGTGTCTCAGGAGTTTTGAGCCAGAACATGAGAATGCAAATAGAGAGCCAGGCTCTGGGCCTCTGGCCCCAGCCCCAAAGGGGGACTTGGGAAATGTAGGTCCCTAGGCGCCCCCTCCAGACCCAGGAAACCATACTCTTGAGGCATGGGTCCCCATATGGTGACATTTGAACAGGTTCCCCAGGTGATAATTATATAGAAAACGCTGGAGAAGCCCCTGTTGAGGGTAGTAGGAGTCTCTAGGAGGGGGCGGGTAGCACGATCAGATGAATGTTCTAGAAAGAGAGCCCCAGCTGCCAGGCAAGAGAGGAGAGGCGGGAGGAGCAGGAAGGGGTGGTGGGAGCGGCATCCAGGGGAGAGAGGTCAGAGGCTGGGGCCAGGGCAGGCACAGCAGCAGGTTGGAGCCGCAGAGCGGGTTGGAAATTCAGGGCCTGGTGCTCATGAGGTTTAGGGGTGAGCAAAGATCCAGGGTGGCTCCTTTGGGAGCAGAAAATCTAATCAGGCTGCAGAAGGTCTGGACAGACTTCATTAGGCAAGAGGCTGCTCCCCTCTGCCTAACCCCAGCCTCTCTGGGGCCCCTCGGTGTTGCACTGAGGGTCAACTCAAGGCTATGAGGGGGGCTAAGAATTCCAAGCTGTCCCCCCAAGCCTGTGGCCCTGGAGGGGAGGCTGGAGTGAGCCGCACAGAGCCTCAGGCCACCAGCAGGGCACGGGGCCGGTGTTCCAGGTGGGGGTTCCAGGGTCAGGGTAGAAAGGAGGGGAGCCTTCCTGCCGAGGGCGGACTGGCTTCTCTGTGGAGAATAGCAGACCCTCTCACCTTCCGTAGCCGGTGACACTGCTCCAGAGAGTGTCTTGGGAATGAGAATAATAGCCATGAAAACAATGCAGCAATTCTTGCCCCTGACTGAGCATTTACAGCATGTGCCAGACACTGAGTCACACAGCAAGAAAGTGGCAGAAGTGGGTCTGTTGGCCCCTGAGCCATGGGCTGCGAGCCAGACAGAGAGGGAATTTAAATTTAGCCCCTGCCCTCAGAGTGCTCCCAACCCATTTGGGGCTGAGACTGCTCTAGAGGCATCCCTGGGTGCATCTAGAAGGCTCTAGAAAGTCCATGCATCTCTAGGAGGCTCTGTTGCCAAATGCCAGCTTTTCAGACCATATGGGCCTAGACTGTATTTATCAGCAGCAGGAAGAGGAAGAGCTCATAGGAGCTGCTGGGGAGGCATGACTTGAGCTGGATGCTGACACAGTCATCACATTTGAGCAAGTGAGAAGTGGAGAGGGTCTCCTGGGCAAAGGTGTGGGGGTGGGAATGCACTAGGAACATGGAGAAGGTCAACGGGCTGGAATGACCAGTTATGGGAGGCAGGGACCCCAAGTGCAGGGCCAAAGACAGACACGTATCAGCCCAGGCTGGACACATACCCTCACGCGTGTGCACTGTCAAGAGGATATAATAATGGGACACAGAGGCATTCATCATCATCAGGCCCAGATGGCTCCCCACTGTTGGGGATAGGTTCAATGAGTTCCCAAGAACAAGAACTATCCAGGAGGAGGCATCATCATAAGAGGGACTGAGCTGAGGCTCTCGGGAGAACGGAGGCCTCTGATCCTTCCAGAATCCTAGGAGAAAATCTCACATGCCCCACACCCACCCCAACCAAGATCAACAATGTAGAGCCAGCCATTAGTTTGGGCCGACTGTCCCCCGCCTGTCTCTAGCAGAGGTGGGTAACCTGGGTTCAAACCTTCTTCTCTCCTTCACTGTGTGACCTTTGGCAAGTTTCTCAACCTCTCTGAGCTCAATTTCCTTACCCATAGGGTGGGCATCAAAACACCAACTTCTAAAAGTTTGTTGACTGGTTTTAGGAATAAATGAGACAATGCAAAGAAAGCACTTAGTGGAATGCGAAGTGCAGAGTTGACATGTGATGAGTGCTGGTTCCCTTACTCCCATCCTCAAACCCCAGACAGGTCAGGTATGACCACACAAGGCTCCGACTTGACTTACCGTTCACGCTTGCATATCTCACCACTTCTGTGTCATCCAACAGTGGGGCCAGATCATATGACATAGATGTGGTCACTGGTGGCCTTTCCATTTCAATTTAAATTTATGATCCATTGTGAGTTAATTTTTGTATAAGATAGGAAGTTGAGGTTCATTTTTTATCAAACAAATGTCCAACTGTTCAACATCATTTGTTGAAAAGAGTATCCTTTTTCCATTGAATTGTATACAATCTTGGCCTCCCCCACTTTGCTAGCCTTCCAACCTGCTCCTTTGTGCCTTTCATTCATTCATTTAATAAATACTGAGGGACAACTGGACATCCATATACAAGAAGAAGAAAGAGGAGGAGGAGGAGGAGGGGAAGAGGATGGAGAAGGACAAAAAGGAAAAGGAGAAGAAGGTTGACTCTTACCTCATACCACATACAAAAAATCAACTCACAGTGGATCATAGCTCTAAATGTAAGGTCTATAACTCCACAACTTTTAGAAAACAGAGGGGAAAATCTCTGGAACTCAGAACTAGTCATGGAGTTCTTAGACATAATAATAAAGCACCATCCATAAAAGAAAAAACTGATAAATTTAACTTCACCAAAATTTTAAAAACTTCTGCTCTGCAAAGGACACTCTTAAAAGAATGGAAAGACCAGGGGGGCCTGGGTGGCTCTGTTGGTTAAGCATCTGCCTTCGGCTCAGGTCATGATCCCAGGGTCCCGGGATCAAACCCCACATCAGGCTCATTGCTCAGAGGTGAGTGTGCTTCTCCTTCTCCCTCTGTCTGCCACTCCCCCAGCTTGTGCTCTCACTGTCTCTCTCTCTGTCCAGTAAATACATAAAATCTTAAAAAAAAAAAAAAAAGGAATGGAAAGACCAACTGCAGGTTGCGAGGAAACATTTGCAAATCCCACATCTGAAAAAGGACTTGTATCCAGAATATATAAAGAACTATGGATATTTGACCATTAAAAAGCAATCCAACTTAAAAATGGGCAAAAGACTTGAACAGACAGTTGGTCAGAGAGGACACACAGATGACAACACATGAAAACACACTCAACATCATTAGCCATTGGGGACGTGAAAGTCAAAACTGCAATGAGATCCCACTCCATACTCACTAGGATGGCTAAATAAAAAATCCTGACGGCACCAAGTGCTGAGAAGCACGCAGAGCAACTGAAACCCTGTGGATGAGAATGCAGAATGGTAATGGTCCAGCCATTCTGGAAAACAGTTGGGGAGGTTCTTAAAAAGTTAATCCGATCTTTGCCATATGATGCAGCTGTTCTACTCCTGGACACGTATCCCAGAGAAATGAACACTTAGGTCCATGCAAAGACATGTGTGTTCAAAGACACAGAGACATGAATGTTCACAGCCGCTTTATTTGTAGCAACCCCAATCTAGAAACTACCAAATGTCCTTGGATGGGTGAATGGATAAACAAACTTAGTGTATCCATGCCGTGGACCATTACTCAGCAATACAAAGGAACAGACTACTGATACACACAACAGCTTGGATGGATCTCAAGGCCACTATGGAGAGTGGAAAAGGCCAATCTTCAAAGAGTCTACTGCATGATTCTGTTTTCTAAAAGACGAGATTAGAATGATGGAGAACAGATCAGTGGCTGTCAGGGCTTGGAGCAAGAGGACGTGACTACAAAAGCGTAGCATGAAGGAGTTTTTTTTGGGTGACAGAACTGTTTTGTATCCTGCTTGGGGTAGGACTTACCCAAATTAATGCATATGATAGAATCCCTAGAACTGGACCCCAAAAGGAAGCCAATAAAAATGCAATTTAAAAAAAAGACTGTGGGGGCGCCTGGGTGGCTCAGTTGGTTCATTGTCGACTCTTGATCTCAACTCAGGGCTGGATCTCAAGGTCATGAATTCAAGCCCCGTGTTGGGCTCCACACTGGGCGTGGAGCCTACTTAAAAGAAAAAGACCATGGATGTCCTCAGGTTCTCAGATAGCTTCTTTCTGCAACCCACACAGGCCACAGCCCTCCTTTATAGCTCCTTTGAATGGGTTATAAGAGGCTGTATGGAATGCAGCCTGAGCAGAGCCCTCAGTTTTGCAAGTGGGGCGCTGGCTGAATTGCAGCCCCACTGGCCCCCGGAGCAGTAGCATTGTACAGTGAACAAGCTATACAAATGTTCATGTGGGCCCAGAACCTTCTCAGCTGTTTCCTTCTTGGCTTCTGTTCTCTCCCCTACCCAAGGACAGAGCTTTGACAGGCAGCCCCCAGGGAGTAGGGGCGAGGGGCGGGCTGTGCATTAGCCCTGACTAGCCAGGCTGGGGCCTCTTGCTAATGGTTGCGAATGCACTTAGTGCTGAGGCTGCAGGCCGCTGCTTTCGGGCCTGGCACTTAATGGCTCGCCTGCCAGGGGGAAAGAAGGATGGCCAGTTAGCCAGACACAGAGCAAGGCTCAGATGGACGGAGGGGGTGGGGGGACTCGCCCCAGCCTGGGAACTCCCTCAGACATGCTGGGTGGGTTGTGAGCAGGTGCAGGAAGAAGGACCTTGCTGGAGAGGCCAGGTTTGCCTGAGCTCGGGTCCCGGCAAAGCCTATCCCACAACATGCTTTCCTTGCTCATTGATGGTGGATGTATCACTCCGTTGGGCAGGTGGACTTCAGGTGGACCCAGCCATGCCTGCTCTGCCCCAGGGAGCTGGGGATGATTTGTCGGGGTCCTGACCATTCTTTCTGAGCACGTGCTGGGTTCCTGGCACAGTGCTAAGGGGTCTACCAAAGTGGCCATAATACCAAAGTCATCAATAGCAAGAACATGAATAACAAGTCATGTTCACTAAATGCAAAGGAGGGTGGGGCCTTGACCCTCCTAATCACCCCACAGGCCGGATACTGTCTTTATCTTACAGTGAGTAAGCTGAGGCTCGGGGAGACAGAGCCAGGGGCTCTGACCAGATGTCTGCCAAGTGGGACTGGACCCCTTGACCCATTGTTCACCCTGTGGGCTGTTTCAGCCTCTTCAATCCCATGACTGAACTGTTCTGAGCCTCGAGATTCAGTAGAGGTAAGAGGGCACTTTGCTTTCTCAGTTCTTTAAGATCAGTTCAGGCCCCATCTCCTCCAGGAAATCTTCTTTGGTCCCCTCCAGGCTGGGTCAGAACAAGTCTGAGAAATAAGATTCCTCACTCTTCCTCGGGAACCGAGAACAAGCTGGTCTCACCTCTGCTAGTGCAGGATGAGGATAGAATCTGGGACCCCACCAGCCATTGCTGCTACCCTCAATCGACCAGCTGACACCACGAGAAGGGCCGAGGGAAAAGAACTGCGGAGAAGCCAACGCAGAGCCTCCACATCATGAACCTCTGGATCAAACCATGCCTGAAACCCACAACCACTGCTGCATTGTTCTATCCCATGAGCGCATAATTCCTATTTCGATTGGATTTTCTATCTGTTGTCACTGAGAGAGTGCAAACCGATACAGAAGCTCACCAAACGTGGACGCTATTTCTGGGAGGCAAATAGCAAGGGGATTTTTAGTCTCTACTGTACATGTTTTCTATTGTCTGCAGCTTTACAATAAGCACGTGGCAAAATCAACGCTAGTTTCCAGCTTGAGCAAACAAGTTGGCTCTGAGCTCGTGGCTTGAAGAACCAGGTGGGGGACAGCGTCAGGGACAAAGGAGTGAACTGGGGGGAGAGATGGGAGGTTTGGACATGGGGCGTGGGAGGCCTCTGTGGAGCCCCCCGCATTAGGATTTCCAGGGGCTGGGGCTCAGGAGGGAGAAACCGGGGTGAAGGAAAGTCAAGGTGGGGGCCAGGTGGCAGGGCTGAGGAAGGTCACACGCCACAGCCCATGGCCAAGGCCTCACTCATCAGCGGAGGTGATGATGCTTCTTCCCCCCCAGAATACTCCCTTTGGGGGCTGTCACGGTGCTTCAAGTACCCCCATTGTTAGAAGTGATGAGTAAGGCCAGCTCTGAGTGGCAGAAGCCATCAAGTTGTACATTTGTTGGAAGTGGCCTTCCAGCTACCTCCTACTAGCGCAGGTGGCAGGGACCGCTCGGATCCAGTTGACAAGTTGATTCCTCAAGCCTGAGTCGAGGCTCTGAGGATGGGGATAAATCACAGCAGCAACACGCTTTCGTATGTGGCTTTCGCTGCTCAGAACGACGCCTCTCCCGCAGTCGATGCCATCCTCCAAGGGCCCTGAGATGTAGGCCAGGCAGTCTTCTGCCTCTGTTTCACAGACAAAGAAGCTTAAGCACGGGGTGGTCAAGCCACTCGTTCACAATTACACAGGGAGGCCGAATTTGCTGGAATTTGGACCGAGCTCTCCTGCCTCCAGCAGCGGTGGAGCACGGAATTGTTTGGGATGAAGGTCAGCCAATGAGGCCTTGAAGAGACCTTGGGAGGGACAAGGGAGGTGGGAGCAAAGAGGCCCTTTGAAGGAGTGAGGGGAGAGACCCCAGGCAGGGGAACCTTCTGCCCAGTCCTCACATCGGCCCTGGGGCCACCACATGTATCCTCAGTGCCCAGTTTCATGCACTACATTGATCATCATCTTGAACCCTCAAATATCCTATTATGAGCCCATATTCCAGGCAAGGAAATGGAGGTTCAGAAAAATTAAATAATTTGCCCAAGGTCACTAACTTATTGAGGAGCCCAGAGCCTGTGCAAAGGCCCTGAGGTGGGACCCAGGAACAGGGTGCACTTTAAGGAGGCCAGCTGGCTGTGGCCAGGGGGAAAGGGGAGGAGGCCCCAGCCAAATCTTACTTTCTCAAGCAAAAGGCTGGGGCCTCTGCAGGATATGGCCTCCCGCTCAGTGGGGCGCGGCTTTCCCACTCGGGCGGGGGGTGGGGGGGGGGGGGGGGGGGGGGGTTGCAAAAGAGAGGCCTCTGGAGTCAGGAGAAGTCGCAGCGGCTTCAGGGGCGAATTGTTGTCTTTTTAATGACCCAAAATGCAAAGAAGTAGGCGGGGGCTGAAGGGGAATGCCTGCTCCCCGGGGCCTTTTCTCCTCGCAGATCCACCCAGGACCCGCATCTCCCGGAGCCACGCGGCCTGGGGTGCAAGCCAGGGTGTCATCCGGGCGAAGGGGCAGGCAGCGCAGGGCGGGGCAGGCCGGAGCGCCCCCACCTCACGCTGCTCCAGGGCGCGGGGTGGCTGGGCAGTGTCGCGCCTGACACCAGGGTTCGGGGACCCGAGAGCCCTCCCCGCGCGCTGGGGGCGGGATTTCTGCGAGCGGGCGGACACACGCGCGCGGACACACACGCGCGCGGACACACACGCACACACGCGCGCACGCGCGCTCCCGGGGCCGGCGGAGGAGCCGAAAGGAACCAAGAAGTGAAAGTGAGCAACCTCTAGTGAAAGAAACAGACATGCACAGACAGCCCGGGAACTGCTGCGCGTGCGGCGAGCTGGGCACGCCCGGGCAGCACACGCGGCGCGCTCCCGGCGGCCGGGCGCGTGCTCGGCGGCCCCCCGCGGGCTGTCACTAGGCTCGCGGGCGTCCCCGAGGCCCTGCGGCGACAAGGCTCCCGCCGCCCCTGGTTCCTGCCCGCCCCCCCGCCTTTTCACGCCCCCCCGCCCCAGGCGCCTGGCCAAGTCGTGCTGCCAGGTCTGGGCGTTAACCTTGCGCCCCAAGGGCCCTTTGGCGTTTGGGTCCCTCGGCCTCTCCTCTCCCCACCCGTCAGCACGAACTGTTCCTTCCCAGGGGCTCCCAGGAGCGCCAAGACCCTGCGGTGGTCGTTGCTCACGTGGCCTTGGCAAGAGGCGGTCTGCCAGGGAAGGAACCTCCAAGCGACAGCCCTGGGAGGCCAAGGGCCAGCGGCTGATGGGAAGAGCTCCCTGGCAGTGGCCCTGGGGCCTCGGAAGCCCCCGCCACCCACCCCATCCCTTCCTGCCCAGAACCAGCTTTTCCAGCTCGGCAGCATGGTCTGTCTGGGTTCTGGCGGGTGTGGATTGTTTTCTACCCCTGGGGCCTGGGTGGGAAGAGTGAAGACAGGCTGGTGCCCACAGAGTGTTCTGGCATTCCCTCACCCCCTCCTCCAGAGGCACCCCAGGGCCCCTCCCTGCTGAAATATACAAACCAGACCCTTCGTCACAAAAAAGGCACAGATGCCAGGGTTCATTCAAATAGGGCCTTTTGGACAAAGCTCAGGTGGAAGCCGGGAAGAGCTTTGTGAGGGTTGCTGAAGCTGGCGGCCCTTGGCAGAGAACAGCACCAGCGGCTCTCAAGACACAGGAAAGGCTGGGCCTCTTCCTGGTGGTGAGCAGATTGGTGGGAGAGTTGGAAGACCCATCCCAGACCCAGACTTGGGCCTGCAGGGTGTCCCCCACTAAGCTAGGATGCTGGGAGGAGATATCCCGTCCCAGCCTAATGGGAGACAGAGAAGTAAACATTCATGGGGTGGTGAGAGCTCTCCAGCTCCAGAAGAGGCCCGAGCCAGGGAGGCATCTCAGAGGAGGTGACATCCCTGCGGGGCCAGGGATGTGGGGGGCAGGGCAGGCTCAGGAGGCTGCAGAGCCAGAGACTGCCAAGTTGCAGAAAGCCTGGGATACCATCCCATCAAAATGAAGGTGAGAATCCCTCAGAGACCTGGGCTGCCTTTCACTCTAAAGAGGGAGAAACTGGGGGTCAGGGAGACGGAGCAAGCTGCCCAAGGTCACCCAGCTAGCTGGAATTGGGGCTGAGCCCTTGCACACAGTAAGTGCTAAATAAATGGGACTGTGAGGCTTGAAATCCAGGCAGCCAGATCCATGTCCACCGCCCTTCCCTCGCTTTCCTACGGATCTGTATTGAGTACTTTCCACCTGATGATTAAGACACAGAGAGCCCCATAAACAAAAGTGGTAAGATCATTGTAGCTATTGCTACGTGGTGTGACAGTGAGTGACGGGGAATTCTTGAGAGAGCGTAGTTAGCAAGGGCCTCTCTGATGAGGGTGCCTCTGAGCTGAAGGAGGAGCCGGAGCCAGCCATAAGATGATGTGGGGAGGGGCAGGCAGGCAGAGGGAATGGCAAACGCAAAGGTCCGGGGGCAGGAACAGGCCTGGTGTGTGAGAACAGAAAGAGAGCGGGTGTGGCAGGAGCAGAGGGAGGGAGGGGCGCACAGGCCACGGAGAGGAGTTTGGGTTTGATTTCGAATGCATACCTCACACTCAACCAGCGTGGAGAGGCCAGAGGCAGCTCCGGGATAAGCACTTGGACTGAACATCTGCTCTTCACACCCCTGACTCCTTCAGCCGCAGCATTTTCTGGAAGCCCCGTGACCAGGAGGGGGGGGTTATAGTCATCCACCCAGGGGCAGAGTGCTGCTTTGGTTTGCCTCCCCAGTGACTCCGAACCCTGTGTCCTCTGGGTCACCCTGCTTTGCTGCCCCCGGAGGACAATCGCCACCGTATTGCGGTGGACAGCACCGTGGTGGCACCCTCACCATGGACCATGGACCAAGCCCTTTCTGTGTGTCTGTGAGCTCGGGGCCCACTTTACAGATGAGAAGACCGAGAGAGGCAAAGGCATCCGGCCAAGACTGCAGGCTTGATGTGCTCTTGAGTCAGATTCAAGCTCCAGGAGGCGTCTGGGCCCTGAGTGCAGCTGGCTGGAACGGCATGACGGAAGCCTCGCTGGACTTAGAGTCTTTTGTGGGGGGCCCTGTAGGGGCTGGAGGGCTGGGGACGGGGGTTGGAGGACGCAGCAAGCCAAAAGCTGAGAGGCAGGCTGCAGGTCCAGGAGAGAGGGTAGACATGAGAGAAAGCTAGGTGGGCTCTTCCAACCCTGAGCAAGAAGCGGCGTGTGCACTCGGCACAGATGAGCGCACACGGGCGTAGACCGGCGTCTGGGAAAGCCTGCGTACACCCAGCACCCGGAACCCGCATTGCACCCACGACCGGGCACACAGGCCCGCGCGCGCACCCCCCGCGTGTGTGCACATGTAAGCGCACCTCAGCGCACATGCACGCGGGCACAGCACAGCACACGCTCACAGAACCTCCTAGCAGACCATCTGCACAGTTCTCTCCTTAGCAATTAGCATGGTTCAGTCACTCACGCAACAAACATATGTTGAGCCATTTTCGGGGCCTGGCCAGGGGGGTGGGCACTGCAGACCCAGCCAAAAGGACCCACTGTCCCACCCCGCCTGTCCCAGAGCTCCCAGTCTAGGCGGGGAGAAGATAGTCAGGAAACAGTGGACTCAAATCTTGCAGGACGTTTGTCCCTGGTGCAGGACAGGGGGCTGGGGTCCAGGCGGGTCTGGAGAGCCGGTTTGGGGGGACTGCCCAGAGGAGGCATGTTTCCATGTGTGAGGGGACCAGGGTTTGGTGAAATGACACGTCAGAAAGGAGTTTGGCTGGGAAGGAAGAGGCTAGTGTGCTGGGGGTGGGGGTGGTGGAGAGGCCCAGGCAGGCCTGAAGGCATGGGGTGGGGGTCTGCGGAACCAGGGAGGCCAGCCTCAGGCCCAGGAGGGCCCCCACACTGACTCCCTTTCCATGGGAGCTCCCAAGGGTGGGGCCATGGTGGTCTCCAGTCTGTGCCCCCCTCAGCACCCAGCACAGGGGCATGCCCAGTCCCTTCATACAGAGTCCTGGCTTGCCTGCAGTCAGCAGCAAGGGGAAGGAGGGGAGATCAGGGGAGTGACCACAAGCAACACCCTATCTCTCCCTCCCCTTCCCTTCTCTCCTCCCCCTCTTCCTCTCCCCCTCTTCCCCCATCCTCTCCCTTCCTCCCTCCCTCCCTCTTTCTCACACACACAGCCCTCAGTTTCTCTATGTGGGCAACTGGGTGGGTCCAGCACCTTCCTCACAGAGCTGGGGGGAATTGGCGGGAGACTGCTTCACAGAGGGGGCTTGGGCCGCTGCCCTTCATCTAGGCAAGGATCAGCCTGTACCTCACAATACCCCCACACCCTTACCCTGCACCCCATCATGCCCCATCGCATACCACACACACACACACACACACACAGCCCCGCACACCCCCTACAGCAC
>NC_058415.1:87087830-87095388 GCF_002201575.2 Neomonachus schauinslandi | reverse complement strand
CCCCCCCCCCCCCCCCCCCCAAACACACACTTGGCCACCTTGGGCAGCCGGGCCAGTCACACCCTCTCCACCAGCCGACCTCCCCATCAAGTCCTGGGCCCGTGACAAGTGCATGGCCTGCGGACCCCCCTGACCCCGGCTGCAGGGCTCTGCTCATTGATCCAAAGATGCTCTTGCCTTTCCCTCAGGCGCTTCTCTGAAGGATGGAAAAATCGATGCCCACAGAAGAGCGGGTGCAGGGAAGGTACAGCAGCGCTGGAGAGAAGACCGAGGGCAGGGGTACATGGGGCGCCTGGGGGTCCCCGCGGCTGGGGTACTGCTCCCCATCTCCCGGAACAGACTCGGAGGCGGGCGTGGTCAGCACAGGCCTGAGTGGTGTGGTTTGGTTTTGTAATATTTTGTTCTGATGACAAAAGCTACATATATTCATTGTAAGAAATAAAAATCAGCCAATCCCTCCCCAGAGGTAACCTCCCTGTTAACGCACACAGTAAATCCTTCCAGCCTTTTTTCTCTGCACATCGAATGCACTTTTTATTTTTGCAAAACTAGGCTGTGCTCAACTGCTCTTTTTCACCAGCACGCTCCTGTGCCATTCCGGGTCGTGGCATCATTGTGTCTGATGGCTGTGCCCGGAGCCGTCTCGTCTGATGGTGGAGGCACTGCTCAGGGCCTGGGGTCAGAATCTTGGCCCGTTGGCTATGTGACCTCAGGTAGGTGGTCTACACCCTCTGACCTGACCTTGGTCCTCTCTGTGTGGCTGCTGATGCCTGCCAAGAATCACATGAGAGAAGAGGCAGAACACACTCGTTCCACGCAAGCACATCGAAACGTTCCATCAGCTGGGGGTGGTGCTATTTTTTATCTTATTACACAGCCAACCCCTCATTATTTAGCCAATCCTCTGTTACTGACCATTGTGGTTGTTGATTCAATGTCCCTTAAAGAAGAGGCTTCAATGAATATCCTTGCTAAGGAATCTTTGACAAATCCACAAGTATTAATTCCTGAGTAATTTCTAGGAGGAAAGTTATATACGCTTTAGGACCTGTGTTCCATATTTGCCCCACTGCCCTCCAGGAACCTTCTGGTGACACTCTTGTATGAGTTTCGTAGGGTGACAAATGACCACAACCTTGGTAGCTTAAAATCGCAGAAGTGTATTCTGTCACAGTTCTAGGGGCTCGAAGTTCAAAATCAGGTGTTGAGGGCAGGGCTACGCTCCCGCTGAGGACTCCAGGGGAGGGAGGGTCCCCTTCCAGCTTGTGTCAGCTGCTTGCGCCCCTTGACGTGGGGCCTCTTCACTCCAACTTCTACCCCTGGTCTCCTCCTCTGTCTGTCTTCTCCCCTGTGTGTCTCTTACAAGGACACCATCCCATAATCCAGCATGATCTCCTCATCGCAAGATCCTTAATTTAGGGATGGCTGGGTGGCTCAGTCATTAAGCATCTGCCTTTGGCTCGGGTCATGATCCCAGGGTCTTGGGATCGAGCCCCCCATCGGGCTCCCTGCTCCATGGGGGGCCTGCTTCTCCCTCTCCCACTCCCCCTGCTTGTGTTCCCTCTCTCGCTGTGTCTCTCTCTGTCAAATAAATAAATAAAATCTTTAAAAAAAAAGATCCTTAATTTAATGACATTGGCAATTTTCCCAAATAAGATAACATTCCCAGGTTCTGGGGATTGGGACATGGTCATATCTTTTGGGGGGCTACCATTCAACCAACTACACACTCCTACTGAGGAATGAAGGTTGTGTAGAATTCTCTTTCCCCTCACCATACAGGACATTCCCATCTTTTTGAAATGTTTGGCCAATTTAGTAGGATAAGCAAACAAACAAACAACAGCACCTTCATTTAAAGTGTCTTCCTTTGTTATTAATGAAGGGGAACCTGTTTTCAGAGGCCTTTGTTGGTCATTTGTATTTCTTATTTTCTTACTGATTCAGGTCCTTGGCCCAATTCCCTATTGGGTATTAGTGATGAAAGAAAATATTTGCCAACTTAAGCTGTCTTTCAGCTAAACTATCTTTCAAGACTAAGAGCAAAATAAAGACAGTTCAAAGACTAAGAAACTACCACTCACAGAGCTTTGCTGAAAGAACAAATGAAAGATCGCCTAAGGAAGATGGAAACCAAGCCCTGTATCAAGTATGTAATGAGCCATGAGCAAAGATGTTAAAACGTGGGTAAAACCTAAATAAGAATTTACCATTAAAATCAATAATATTAATGACAAATATAGGCTCAAAACAAGTTCAAACCAAAATATGGGCAATCGTACATGGTGATTGGAAGGTATGGCTGGAGTTAAATCACTCTGAGACCTTTACTGTCTAGGACGAGGGTGGGGAGTATTGATTTAGATCATGTTGAGTCAATTATACATGCTAGAAATTTAAAGATAACCTCTAACAGGCAGAAATGAAATGTATAACTTTCACACCAATACAGGGAAAAAGGAAATAAAGAAAACATGACCGGTCTAATAGAAGGCAAAAAAGAGGAGGGGGGGAAGAACACTATTGATTTTTTGCATTTTTGTAGGACTATATGTTATTATTTAATAGTTTTTATCTGCTCCCCTTGGGTTTTCAAGTAGACAATTACATGCTCCAAAAATAAGGATAATTTTGTCTCCTTTTTAGTTGTTGTTCTTTATGTTTCTTGTCTTATTGCATTGTCTAAAAGTTTCAGAGCTATGTAAAATTATAGAGGTATCATTAAGCATCCTCACCTTATTCTGGACATTACTAAGAATGCTCCCGGTACATTACCATTAAATGTGATGTGGGCTCCTGGCTTGAGACAGATATTCTTTGTCATTGAATCAGTCAGGATAAGTTAGATTCGGCTGCAATAACAAATAATGTCACAACCCCATGGCTTGAGAGGGGTTTATTTCTTGTTCATATTAAGTCAGCTGCAGGTCCAGGCAACTCTCTCTCAGTTACAGCTGTGATTGGCTCAGCATCGTACCTCTACATCATCAAATGCTCACATCTTTGCTGCGGCAAGAGAAAGAGACTTCGAGAGTCTTGTACAAGCAGTGAAGTGTTTCTACCTAGAAATGACACTGATTACCTCAGCACATGGCCCTGCCTAATAGTCCACTGGAAAGTGCAATCCCAGACAGGAAAGCATCGTAGATGTCACCATAAGCACGTTAAGGAAGCATCCTTTCATTGCTGCTTTTATCCTTGGGACCCTGAAAGTCCACCTGAAAAGTCACCAGGTCTTGGCCATGTCATGAGTAACACTGGGGACTGGTATAAAAAGGAAGTTGAAGTCATGCCTTCACAGGCTCTGACAATTCATGTCTCTGTCCGAGCCTGGCTGCATGTGTGACCCTTCAGTTCTGTGAAGTCTCCGAATCCTCATACCCCATCTCCCCTTTTTCCTGAGCTCATTTGAGTGGATTTTGGTTTCTTACGACCCGCACAATGTTACCGGGATTATTGGCTGATGTTTTGTTTGGAATTTCTTTTTATTTTTTTTAAAGATTTTATTTATTTGAGAGAGAGAGAGAATGGGAGACAGAGAGCATGAGAGGGAGGAGGGTCAGAGGGAGAAGCAGACTCCGAGCTGAGCAGGGAGCCCGATGCGGGACTCGATCCAGGGACTCCAGGATCATGACCTGAGCCGAAGGCAGTCGCTTAACCAACTGAGCCACCCAGGCGCCCTTGTTTGGAATTTCTATCATATTCCTAAGCAAGACTGGTCTGTAGTTTTCGGCCAACTCTTCGCGTTAGGGTTATCCTACATTCTTAAGATGGCTTAGGGAAGATTTCCATCTTTCCTGTGTCCCCAAACGGAATATTTGAAATATGTGAATAGTTGCTAGTGAAAGTATCGGGACCCCACACTTCTCTAGAAGTAGCTCTTTCCCTACCTTTTCAATTCACTCTGTAGTAATAGATTTTTTGGTTTTCTTCTACTTGTTGAATTGGTTTGGGTTATACATATTTTCCGATAAAACTATCTGCTTATTCATATTTTCAAATTTATTATCATAAGGCTTCACTTAATGTAATTTGATTTTTAAAATATTTTTGTTCCTATTGTGCATTCATTTCTCTTTGCTTATTATCTTTGGATCTGCCAGAAGTTTACCTAATTTATTAGACTTTCAAAAAGAACAAGCCATTGATTTATCTTTTATTTCTGGTGGGTTTTTTTTTCTCTTCTCTAATTTATGGAGCTCTGCTTTTTATTTTTATTGACTTCCACCCTTTCTTATTTAAGAAATTCACAACACTGAGCTATGAATTTTCCTCCTTATAACATTTTAACCACCTCCCCATCTGTTTAGATATGTGGTATTTGCAGTGCTATTCTTTTTAAATAGTTTATCATGTAGGTTCTACTTAAGAGTTACCTACAAAAGTGGTGTTTAATTTTCAAATGGTTGGCTTTTTAATTTAAACTTTTGTTAATAATTTCTAGCTTAATTGCACGGTGGTCAAACAATGAGGCTTTTGCTATATCTGCTTTGGGGGTTATATTGAATTTTTCTTTATGGCCTAATATATGATCAATTTTCATAAATGTTTGATGGGGTCTGGCACACAAATGAGTATCTTTTATTTGTAAGGTACAAAGTTCAGTTATTAAATCAACCTCATTAATTCTATTCTTCCAATCCCACACAAATGTGTTGGGAGGATATGATTTAAAGATGTCAAAGACAGAAGTGTGTTAAGTCTCATCTGGAGGGTTTTTTTGTTTTTCGTTCTATGTGTGTCTAAGTTATTTCTCCCCTGGTTGGGTCTAATGCTGTATAAGACGTAAAAGATCGTGATGACCAGATCTTTATTCTGACTTGTACTCTTTATCAATACAAATGACCTTCTGTCTCATGTCCGGATTTTTGCCTCTGATTCTTTCTCTGCTATAAGTATTACCGTTTGTCTCATTTGACTTGAACTTGCCTCGGATAACTTTGCTCCAGTCTTTGATTTTTCACCTTTCCGTGTCCCTTGGTTTGAAGCTTATTTCTGGTAAGCACCGTAGAGTTGGCTTTCCATCTTAGTTTTTGTTTTAACCAATCCGAGAGTCTTTGGTATTTTACTAGGAAAACATCACGCATTTATATTTGTAATTAACATCGACCTGGTGGCTGTGGGGCTTGCTTTGGCGAGAAAGCTGGTCTCAGCCTGATTCCTTCATCCCAGTGGCTGCTTCCCTTTGACTCCTGCATTTTGTTTTACCATTCTGAATCTTCCCTTTAGTCTTCTCCAGACTTTGGTCAGTAGATATTTTGTTTCTCATTGTGCTAGAAAGCTACCTCTATCTTGAAAAAGCCTCATTTGTAGCTGCCAGCTCATCTGAACACAACTGGAAAGGGCGCTTGGTGAATTCCTCTTATTTAGGGTGTCTTGGAGGGTCCCCGCCTGCCTTGGATCCATGTTCATGTGACTTAAAGCTTCAGATCCAGATGGTTCGATTATTATTTTTCCATTCTATGATTTGTCATTTAACAATACCTTTTGACATTTGTATTTAGTCTGGAAACGATATTTACAATAATTCTTCCAACTCGCTGCTTTTTAACCAGTTTCAGTGCTAATGCCCAGACTTTTTAAGCCACGGGGTTATCATTCTTAGACTCCCAGCTGATGGGAGTGTATTTCTCCTTAATAAATGCTTCAGTATTTCCCCCAAACCTCATAAACAGGGCTTCCTTATCACTTAGCATCCAGTATAACACAATCTAAACCGGCTTGGGTTTATTCTTTCCTTCCTGGAGGCATGTACAAGTTGTTCTTATTTGCATAAGTCACACACTGAACATGCCTCGATAGAAGTCTCCATTTATTTTCCCCGGAATGCAGTGAACCTTTCCAGTCTGCACAGTCAGATCTTTTTCGTTTTATTTATTTATTTTATTTTTTTAAATCTTTTTTTTTTTTTTATTCATTTGAGACACAGAGATACAGAGAGAGAGAGAGAGAGAGAAAGTATGAGCAGGGAGAGAGGCAGAGGGAGAGGCAGAAGCAGGCTCCTCGCTGAGCCAGGAGCCTGATGTGGGGCTCGATCCCAGTACCCTGGGATCATGACCTGAGCTGAAGGCAGACGCTTAACCATCTGAGCCACCCAGGCGCCCCGATCTTTTTCGTTTTAAAGCACAGGTGAGTTTCCATTCATTATATTTCTCAGTCATCTCCTACTCTGGTCTTTTCTTCAAGTACCCCAGTTGTGTGTTCACTGCCTCTTCATCCCCGTGATCTTCTCATGCTTTGTTTTCGGCTCTCGTCTGCTGTCACACTTTTTAGAAGTGTCTCTAAGTTGGCCTCTCCATCCCTGATTGTGTTTTCTGTATTACAATTTCTGCTTTTTAATGCCTCCAGTGTGGATCTGAATTCTGCTTCTGTGCTTTTTCCCTTCCTTGAGTCCTTCCTCACCCCATCTGCACCCGATTCCTAGGGCTGCTGTACCAGTTACCACAACTGGGTGGCTTGCAACAACAGAAATTCATTCTCTTGCAGTTCTAGCGGCCGTAAGTCTGAAATCAAGGTGCTGGCAGGTTTGGTTCCTTTGGGAGGTTCTGAGGGTGAACCTGTTCCATGCCCCTCACCTAGTTTCCAGAGGCTGCCAGAATTGCTTGGTGTTCCTTGGCTCATAGCCACACCACTCTCATCTCTGCCTCGAATCTCCACGTGGCCTCCTCCCTGCATTTCTCGCTTTCTCTCTGTGTCTTCTCTTCTTAGATGGACACTTACCATTGGATTTAGCGCCCACCCAGTTAGTCTACGGTGATCTCATCTTTTTGCTAATTATATCTGCAAAGACCCTTGCCCAGATAAGGTCACATTCATAGCCACCAAGGGTTAGGACTTGGAGGAATCTTTCTGGGACCACGGTTCAACGCAGTACACCATCCGCGCCCCTTCTCATATCCTGCGCTGCCTTTCTCGATTTGTCCGGGCTGCCCTGTGGTTCCTGCTCCTGTCTGGCAAGGCATGTCTTTCCATTAAAGTTGCCACACTGTTTCCTGACGTTTCCTTCTGGTTCCTTCGGGAAGCCTCTGCCCGATCTTCCGTGTTTCAGATGGCTGCTTCCTTCTCCATGTTCTGCACGTTTCGTCCACCATCTTTTATTGGTGGTGCCTTTTCTTCTGGATCGTCCCTCAAATACAGTTAACATAATCCTCACTCGGGGACTGTAAGTCGACGGGTGTGTGTACGTTGCCCATGTTCCTGTTCTCTTACCGCTTGGTGATGGCTAATTCCCATCCTCAGTGTTTGGTCTGGGCAACAGAATCAGGTGGGCTTTGCTCAGTCCATTTCCCCATTCCCTACAGGTTTCTGCTAACTGCAGCTCTGCTGAGCAAAGGCAGTATCTGCTCCTGACCGGCTGTCTGCTTCTAGGCTATTCTGGACAGATGAAACAAGCAGAAGTCCCAGCATGCACTGCTACTGGGGGGGGGAGAGGTTCCTGCTGCTTCCCCCGCCCCCCACATTCACGTTTGCTTCCCAGAATGCCATGCACCATGACAGCTGCCTGCCCTGCCCACGTGGGGAGGATGAGGTCGATGTTTGCTTCCTCTGGGTTCCCTTT
>NC_058415.1:87035382-87087820 GCF_002201575.2 Neomonachus schauinslandi | reverse complement strand
TTTTCCAACAGGCACATTCATGGCTGGGTCTCCTGGACGTGAACCAATAGCATCTGTGGGAGAGGGACAACTGTCCAGTTGTCAGACTGGCTCAGATTCCAGGTCTCTGAGTGGGGGACAAATGATGGAGGAGGTCTGAGCACCTTCACACATTTGTCCCCAGTCTCTGTGTCCCTTGGTTTCTCTCCAGTACGGCTCCTCCCAGGTGCTCGCACGAAGTTGGCAGCTATTCCCCATGCTGAATGGGGTTCTGTCTTTCTCTCTGCCTTCATGAGAATTTAATGGAAGAATAAGAACAGCTGTATCAGGGGGTTTCTCGTTAGATGCCATTTTATATGGAAGGCCACAGATTTTGTGTGTGTGTGTGTTTTTTTAAACCCAGACTCACTCATTCATTTACATTTATTTATTCCCAAAAAAGTGCCTTCACTGCTTGGCTTCACAGTGGATGTCAGGATAAATCAGCCAATAACCCAGAAGAGTTTTTGCAAAGACGCAGGAATCAAGGAAAGGCCCCGGCCCTCACCCCTTCCTCCCTCTGCTCGGCAAAGCTGACCTCCCCAGCAGCCCTTCCAACTCGGAGGCCTCATTCTTGTGCCCCCAGATCAGCAGTCTGTGAAATCAAACACATTTATTGAGCACCTAATTTGCTCCAGGCACCGAGTGGTTCTAGGGGAGAGGAAGAGAGAATCACCGGGTTCCTGCCCTGCAGTGCACGGATTCCTTCTTCCTGTTTTAGAACATGGTATCCATTTGTTACGATGCTTTGTGATGGTTATTTGATTAAGGACTTCACTTGAGCCCTGCCAGACTTGCACCCCACGCGGACAGGGACAGCGTCCTTATCCTTGGTAGTTAAGCACAGCTAGGAGGGGGACAGGGTTGCCGGGAGGAGAGGCCATCGGAGCTAGGCTTTGAAGTGTAGATAGGAGTTCGGTGAAGATCAGGCAGGATGGGGGCAGGAAAGAGGGCTGAAATCTCTCTCTGGGGTCTCCTCAGTCCAAACCTGGCACTCCCTCTTGGCCTTGTTCTCACTGTGGTTTCTGCTGCTAAACAGAGAAGATGCTTCTCTGGATCTTCTGAGAGGCTGAACAGCCCCGGGATCTGGGTGGCACTGGGGGTGGGGGTGGGGTGGGCACGTGGGGAGGATGAGGTCGATGTTTGCTTCCTCTGGGTTCCCTTTCTTTGGCTTGCTTCCTCTTCTTTATCTTTTTTAAGCAGATAAAAGTGGTGCCCGCCCCACCGTGGAAGCCTCGGGGTTGTCATTACTTTTCCAACAGGCACATTCATGGCTGGGTCTCCTGGACGTGAACCAAAAGCCATTTGCTTCAGAGGCAAGATTTGAGTCAGGCCCAGCTGGGTTTTCCCATCCTTTATTTGCCCGATCCTATTAATAATTAATGGTACAGTAATGAGAATTGCTTTTAATAGAATCTGCTGCCATCACTGCATTCTGTTCCCCGCCAAGGGTTTCCCCCAAAAGGATTCATGCTCACAAGGCTGAGTTTCCTGCCATGGGCACCCCTGGGAAGCAGAAGGTCCCCTGCTGTTGTCCTTCCCAGCCTCTCCTCTCTTCTGGGCCTGAGCCCCACTCCCGCCGCCAACCTGGAAGCCCCTCTCGCTCCTCTACCATTTCCTATCCCCCTCCCTGAAGCCCCGCCCACCATCCCCTGGAGGTTCCCACAGCGGAGCAAGCCTGCCCCATCCAGCCCAGCCAAGCATGGCACTGTAACGCCTCATCTGTCACCAGGGCAAACTGGTCCCATTAGGCAGGGACAAGGCAGGCTGGAAGCTGCTGAGCACCCAGCCCAGGGCGGGCATGAGACCCACACTGTGCACACAGGAGCCTACATTCTGGACAAGAAAGCCCACCTCTAGCAAAGGCCAGTGGGATCGGTGTGGGGGAAAGGTTGGGTCCTGGCTTGGCCACTGTTTGTGGCACCAGGGGACAGTGTTGTAGACCTTGCCCCAAGTTTCCACTTACTCATCTGCAGAACAAGGATGTAGATGGTCCCTACCCCTCACCCCCCACCCCCGCAGAATGTTCTGGGGGGAGAAAGGGAGCAAATGTGGGGGAAGCAGAGTTCAGGGGAGCTCCTTAATATTCACGCCAGGAAAATATCCATGATGTGCCCAGGGCTTTAGCTATTCATGATGCTATTCATTGTGGTGTTATTTACGATATCACAACTGGGAAACCACGTCCGGGTTCAGTAATAGAGGACCGGCTTAGGAAGTGTGAGCATAGCTACACAACAGGGCATAGGGCTGCCTTTGGAAAGGGGGGCCTTGGGACTTCTCCCCAAACTGTACCGTGTGGAGGAACCCCCCAGGAATGCTGGGAAGATGCATGTTCTGGGGGTTGGGGCTGAGATCCTGCACTTCTAACAGCTGCTGGCCCGGGAGCACCCTTTGAGTTCCGAGGGGGCAGACTCTGGGTGGTGTAGACGTTTGGGTCCTGCTAGTGGATGGAAGAGCCAGGTTGCAAAACAGAGCGTGTTCTGTGATCCCCTCGCTGGGCTCAAAGCAGAGCCCGTGCTTCACCTTCATTATCAAGTCTGGAGGCTAGAAGCTCAAGCGCTCAAAGTGCTTCTAGATGGGTGATAAATTAGAGATAATTTAAAATTTTCTCTTTGGTTTATCTTAATTTCAAAATTATCCACAATTAACATGTATTACTTTAGTAAATGGAGAAAAATATTATTATTATTTTTTAAAAGAACAAATGTTCTCTTCCCTTCCCTACAACACAATCAGGGTAATATTCAGCCTGGAACGACGGAAACCCTGAGAAGACGAGGATTCTGGCCTCGCTCCAGAGTTGGCGTGTAGGGCCGTGGGCTAGACCAAGCAGGCCACGAGGCTCGGGTGGGCCCTCCTCAAGCGCTCAGCTAATGCCTGACGCACCCATTGTCCCCCTGTCCCCCCACAACCCCTGGGAGGGGGCCATCACCATAGGGGCTGGTATTATGAGCGCCGCTTTGCAGCCGAGGGAACCAGCGGCTCTGGGAGGTGAGTGAGCCACCCCGGGTCACCCAGCTCCCCGTGGGGGACATGGGGGGAGCAGGGAGTGAGGGGCCAGCTGGAAGGAACCCTCTTCCTCCTCAAATGCCTTTTTGGGCCACTAGTCAGGACAGCTTCACCAGAAAATCCAGACAGACAGGTGCTGAAGAGCTCTGGAAATTAGCTGGAGTTTTTATGTCCCAGGAGAGGCAATGGGGAGCCAGTGAATGTTCTGCGTGAAGACGAAATGGTTCAGTCGTGAGCAGCTGGGTGCAGAGGGCTGCAGGGGAGACCCAGCCGCAGGCTCGGGGTGATCACAACAGGCCAGGCTGGGGGATGCCCAGCAGCAGCAACAAAGCCAACAGTGGACACTCTGTGAACTCCTATGCCGCCCAAGGATGTGAAATCACTCCTCACTTAATCCTTATACAGCCCTCGGATGGCCCTGCTGTCATTCTCCCCATTCCGCAGATGGGAGAACTGAGGCTCAGCACCACGAGGCGGCAAGGCAGGGTGGGCTCCCAGGTCTGTGCGATTTCAAAGTGGGTGCTCTTGATACAGTGCTCCGCTGCAGAGAGAACCAAGGGCCAGAAAGGAGCGGGGTGTGGGCAGGAGGGGGTGGATGGAGCCACACTTCGCTGGCAACCCCAGTCCCTGGTCAGGACTTGGGGACCTGCAGGCCAGGGCCGCGGAAGAGGCTGGAGCAGCAAGCACTCCGGGCAGGGGGCGGGGGGCATTGAAGGAGGAGCAGACAGGGCTGCGGGCAGAGGTGCGGCGCCTGTGGCAGAAGAGTGGCTGTGGCCGGGGGAAGTGAGAGAAGGAGAGGAAGCAAGGTGGCCAGGAGCTTCCAGTGGGCGAAGCCTTCCCGGATGGACAGTGAAGTGTGGGGCTTCACCGTCTGTGGGCAGCACGGAGGGGCTGGTGTTGGAGACCCGCCCAGGCACCCCCCTCTCTCCAGGGCGCCCTGGTGTCCCATACCCCAGCTTCGGCTGCCGGGAGAACTGGACCTGCCCCCTAGCCCCCACCCACGGGGTTCTAGCTGCGGTCCCTGACGGGGTGGAAGGCGCCTGCCCACACCATGTTGGAGCTGCCAGCAGCTGAGGCAGGGGCAGCATCTCACACAAGCCTCCCGCCAGCCACTCAAGGCAAGAGCATCACTGGGGTCAGAAAGAGGGGGAAACTGAGGCCTGGTGTCCTGTGCCCAAGCTGGAGGGTGGCGGGATCCATCGGAGAGGCTCAGAGACTGGCCCGAGACGACGACAGGCGGTTTGGCTGGTCCAGGCCAGGGAGGGAGGGGAAGCAACCGTCTGAGTGGGGAGGGGGACAAAGAAGACCACGGAGCTCATTGGCGGCACTCCCCTGGTCCCCCGGAAGGTCTGCAGACAGCCCACCCTGCACAGGTCATGCAGGCACTAGACTCGGCCAAAACTGTGTCCCACCCACTGGGTCCCTGCTGCCAGCAGCCAGGACTAGGCCACCCCTAGACCTTTGCGGTCGAGACCTTTGGGCTGGGTCTCCATCTCTTAATTCCATGCCTGGTACCCAGCTACTCCTCACCGAACCTTATGCGGTGGGTACCATTACGATCCCCATTTTACAGAGGAGGACACTGAGGCCCAGAGAGCATTCTGCCTGACATGAGCCAGAGCCTGAAACTTGCTGGGTACAGGGCCTGCCTCCCCAGTAGACCTCCAGTGAAGACTGACCCCTGGAGAAGTGTCTTCACACACAGCTGCTGAGAGGGGCCTTCATCGCTCTACATGAGTGAGCTGGAAACAGGCTCAGCCTGGGTGGAGACTGGGGCAAGGTCACACACTCAGGCAGCGAGGCCCCTTCACCTGCCCCCGACTAGGCCTCCACAGAGGGGAGTGCCGGGAGGCCCAAGGGAGGAAGCCCCTTTCTTCAGGGTCAGGAAGGAAGAAGAGAAGGGGGCGTGGTGATCCGAGGCTGTGGTCACCTGAGCTGGTGCGACCAGGCCCAGCCTGCCAGGGGAGATATAACCCTGGCTGGCAGGTGTCCCAGGAGGGTGGCAACAGCCACAGACAGACCCAGCTGCATCTCACCATATCCATGCATGGTACTCTGGAGGCCAGATCTGAAAGTTCTGGAGCAGTGTTGCCCAGAGTGGGGTGCTCAGAAGGAGCCTTAGGCCCCAAGCCTCCTATCTCCCACCCAAGATGTGACCCCCTTGGCCGTCAAACCAAAATTGGGTGGGAACTTCTGCAAGCTCCTTCCCTATATTGGAGCTGGGCATCCACATCAGCATGTGAACGCTCTGAGAAGTCCTGCAGGACAGAACCCTACTTGACTTTGCTTAATCCAGCCTTTCCTACAACATATTTAGCCAGGAACTCCACTTTTTCTGTGAAGTACGTATTAGCGTCTGGGGCATGTCTAACAGGGCCACAAATTCTCTGCACTCCCATCATGGAGAGGTGGGACCTCCCTTCTCTCTGGCTGGGTCATGAGGCCCATAGAGCCTGGAGAAAGCAACACAGGAGTAGTTCCTTAACTGGCCTGGCAGCTTCACCTCCTGCTTCTCAGAACCTTGAGCTTTGACATAAGAAATCAGTCTAGGCTGCTGAAAAGGGTAGAGGAGACCCCGAGATGAGGCCATCTTGGGCACCCGGTCCAGTGGAGCCTTCAGATGACCCCATCTGACTGCAGCCACAGGAGAGACCCCAGGCAAGAACCTCCCAGCTGAGCCCTGTCAACCCCAGCATCACAAGAGAGACGGAGGAACTATTGTTAGAAGTCACGGAGATGGGGGCGGTTTGTCACACAGCAGCGGATCCCAGCCGGTAACTGGAATAGCGTCCTGCAGGACCCCTCTGGGTGGACAGGAGGTGTCCGCCCCATCCTCACTGCCTGCCACCCCACACCAGACCTTCAGGCCTAACAGCATTCAGGCGCTCCCATGCTTCACCATGCCCCTGTTCAGGGTACGTATGCCTTCCACCTGGAGTGTCCTCGGCCTCCTTTTCCACTTGGGAAGATCCTTCTAGAGTCAGCTCCTAAGAGGCCTCCACTTTAAAGACTTTTCTAATAGCCATCAAGGCAGCCGCATCAACCCAAGCCTAGGATCTGCCGGGGCTCATACTTGCCCGCTGCACGAACTCGGATGGGTGCCCGCCTCTATGGTCCCCAGCTTCTCACGTGCAAAGTGGGGATAACACTGCTAACAACTGCATGAGGCTTCTGCGCAGGATAAACAGCAACAGGGCTAGAGCAGAATAGATGGTGCTGAATAAATGGTGGCCATTACTAGCTGTTCCGGGCCTCCCTGGCCACAGCGTCTAGAGCTGGGGGTGGGTCATTGCACTCTGGCTCCCCCGAGACCAGGCCCACACTCCCGCCAGAGTGGGGCCCCTCTACCCCCACGGCTCACTGCCCACTGCACCCAAGCACAGCCTTCGTGAGGTTACTGAGTTACAAGAGAGGTTTGGTGGAGGGTGAAAAGACTCAGAGAATCCTCAACTATTCTACTTGGAAGGATCCTCAGAAAATAGGGAACACAGCCCCCTTATTTTGACTGAGGTCCAGAGAGGGAGAGGGCCTTGCCCGAGGTCACACAGCTCACCCTGGAACTGCATCCCAGGCTTCGGCTTCCAACCCCGTGCCTTGTTTGACAAGGGGAGCTCCGAGTCTCAGGGACAGGTCCTCTCTGACTCCCCTAAAATCTCTTGTGCCCTCCCTGCCCTTGGAGCCGCCTGGGATTCAAGTTGCTCCACAGTCTAATCTCTGGCTATGCCGTGGGACCCACTCACTGGAGAAGGCACAGCCTGACCAAGGGTCCTCCTCGCCTCGCTCTTCTCTCGCTTCTCTCCCATAGAGGCAGTCGGAGGCGTAAGCTGTCCTGCAACCCCCTAAGGCCTGGGGGAAACCCCAAACCAACATTAGGGAAAAGACGGTGGGATGTGTTCAAATGGCCCAGCCTGCAATGTGATAAAAGTGACCAGCACGGAAGGTCAGCCCCACGGGCAAGTGCTCCTGAGCCCACCCATTGAACAGATGGGAGACCTGAGGCTGGTGAAGTACGTGGAGCCTGGGCCCCAGAGATCTGACTCAAAGCTCAGCCACTCCTCTTGGTAGCTAGGGAATCTTGGGTGTGTGACGTCTCCCAGCCCCACCTTCCCCATCTGGGAAATGGGAGTGAGAACACTTCCACCAGGGACGAGCTCAAGCATGGCGAACCCTGGGCCACATTGGGCATCTAGACCCACTCCCCTCCTTCAACACCTGACAACCGCTCACCGCCACATTTTCACCCTTCCTTCTGGTCAGTTTCTAGGTCGGTCTGGGTTCTAAACACACTTGGGGAGTCCTGGGGGCTCTGAGGGTATGTGGCAAGGAGCCTAGAACCTTTGAAGAGGGCCACAGGGTTCTGGAGAAATCCTGCCTGCAGAACAGCTGGAGTGGGCAGGCCAGGCCTCGGGTTAGGGGCCTGCAGGCTTCAGACACACAATGTGGTCCATGTGGGAGTGTTGGGGGAGACAGGATGAATTTCTGTGTTTGTTGCACAAAATGGTGTGTGTGTGTGTGTGTGTGTGTGTGTGGTGCATTTGCCCAGTATGGGGGGCCTGGGGACAGGGAGGGGTGGCCCTGCAGCTGTCCCCAGCCCTGGGAGAGCTCTGCAGGCCATGCCTGTCCCCACCACTGGAGCAACCCCAGGACCCTGATTTGGAAGGGTTCTGCTGTCGGATTAGAGCTGCCAGCTTCAGACCCAGCAGCAGCCCCGGCAGTGAGGCTTAAAGGGGCCGCTGCAATTATCCAGAGCCACCTCGGTGGTGACTTGCCTGTCCTTCCTGGGGGGAGCATTCCTCCAGCCCCTTCACCATCTTCCAGTCCACCCACCAGCCAGCTTCAGGAGGGAGGCGCTGGGCAGAGAGGAGCTGGTGCTTGGAAGAGGCTTGTGCTCCCACCAACAAACAGGAGTTCACATATTAAATAACACACTTGGTTTTAAGTTGCAGGGAGTGGGGGTGTGTTTCAAGAGCCCCTTCCTGCTGGTGACCCTGAGGACGCTACCTGAGGATTCCTCCATTATTAACGAACATGCTTCCCTCTCCCCACTTCTCTGGAGCTGATGTGTCAGGCTCAGAAACAGCTTAAGGGGAGGAGGGTCTGGCATCCAACTCCCGGGTCTAGGCAACCACGCCATCCAGCTGGCTTCTCTGGGACTCAGTTTCCCCACACCTGGAGGAGAGGAGAGATAAAGGGAGCAGGTGATACAACACAAACCCAGGATCCCTTCGGGTGGGACGCTGAGTCAGGTGCTGTCAAGGGCGGGGTCACCTCTAGTCCAGGTCCCGCTCACGGAAAGCAGGCCCAAGCAAGGAAATTTTGTCGAGCTTGTTAAATGGCAGGTGACCCTCCCAGGTCCCTCTGTGACCTCCAGGGGCTTCCCGTCTCAGGGCCTCCCTTTTCCATCTGTGAATGAAAGGGACGGACGGGGTGACAGTGACCGGCCCTGAGGGCGAGCGCTGCAGGCGGGGTGCAGGGACCAACTCGCTCAGGGACGCAGCGCTAGGACGAGGCCCAGGGGGGGATTAGAACTCAGTCCCCCCTCATTCCACACCCCCAGCTCTTAACTTCCGCTCTGTGGACCTGACTGCCGCACCGACTGATTAACTGATTGGTTAACTGATTGACCGATTACCTCCCGGCCGGACTCCCCAAAACCCCCTTTCGCCCCCATCGCCCCGGCAAGAGTCTCCGAAATCCCACCTCAGGTGCGCCCCCGCAGCCGAGCAGGGGGCGTGGTTGGGGGCGTGTCCGGGGCGTGGCTCCCGCCGTTCCCCGCCCCCGCCCGCCGGAGTCGGCTCGTTAATCCGTCGCGGCTCCGCCAATCGGCCGCCGGTTGCCGGGGAAACGACCTCTCCCCTCGGAGCCTTCAAAGGGTTTCGCCCCCTCCCCACGAGGGTTCCACTCGACCCCGCGGCCTCCTGCCCCGGGAGGGGCGGGGGCTGGGCTACCGGAGCGGAAGAGACACCCACCGACCCAGAGACAGCGAGAGACGGAGAGACAGAGCGAGAGACAGGGCTTAGAGACGCACGCAGGCAGGGGAGACTCAGGCAGCAAAGGACGGAGGTGGAGAACAGAGAGAGGCAGCCGCGAAAGCACACCCCCGCCCCCACCCCAGTCGCAGAGGCCGAGAGGGCGAGACTGGGAGAGACAGTCACGGCCACGGACAGAGACAGCAAGGGCGATCGTGGGAGAGACGGAGACAGCGCGGAGATGGGGGGAGGTGGAGGCCCCCCCCAAAAAGAAAAGACCAGGGCCAGAAAGGGGGGAGAGCGTCGGGAGGGGGCGAACTTGTGAAAATAAATATTTATAAATTGAGAGTTTCTAAATTCTTTTTGCATTTCTGTAGTAAATTATTCATCTGTGTATCTCCCTCCCTCCTCCTATCTGCTTGGGGGGCTGCCAAGGGGGGTGTTCCTTTCTGTGCTATTCCTCCCCCTCTCCCCCTCCTCTCCTTCCTGCCCCTTTCTGCCCTCCTACTCCCTCTTCGCCCCACTCCGTGTTCTATTCCCCCTCTCCCCGCTCCCCGCCTCCCTCTCCTACCCCCTCCGACCCTCTCCGTATCCTCCCCTTCTCCATCCTCCTCCTCCTCCTCCTCCTCCTCCTCCTTCTCGGTGCCTCCCCCCCCCCTTTTCCCCCCCCTGCTTCCCGTCTCCCCCCCTCCCTTTCCTGCTCCAGCCCGGGCTGGAGCTGGGCACCGGAGGCAGGCGAGGAGGGGCCGCCGCCCGGAGGTGACCGGCTGCCACGCTCTGGCATTTTGTCCCTGCCTTAAATAAGAATAATCCTTTAAGTCAGCCAGGCTGGGATTAAAAAAACACTCGTCACTGGCAGTCTGGCACCCCCAACCGGGACCACGGAAATCTTCCTCCAGAGGACTGGGGCACTGGAGTTGGGGGAGAAGGTGGGAGCTGGGCCTAGGGGGTCTGCTGTCCCAGGAGGGCCTGGGCTGGAGTCAGAGGCCACACTGCTGCCCCCAGGGACCACGACAAGTCCCTCAGCTGGCTGGGCCTCGCTTTCCCCCTCTGTAAGATGGGCCCAGGGACTGACCTCCTGTTCCCTAGGGCTAAAACCACTCTCAAATCTGTTTGGGAGTCCGGAAGATTTCAAGGCCCCTCTGACAAATCCCCACGGCTTATGAGGCACAAATGAGGAATGGGGAACTTGTCATAAAGGTGTGATGCCAGTTCTAAAAATCAGGCAGGGGTGGGGGGGAAATAGTCAGGGTCTCCAGTCATAGTGCGCTGTATGCAGCCCATATCCTGTCTGTGGCCTTGAGCAGAGTGCCTCAATTTCCTCATCTGGAAACTGGGCCAGTGATGCCTCCCTCCCCTCATCCAAGGACAAGGGGCTTCCCCATACTCCCTGCTACACACCGTGCCTAGGTCAGTGTCTCAGTGGCACTGTTCCCTGATCTAGCTCACTGATGCCGACTGTCCCTGCCTCCACCCCAGGTAGCCTCCTGGTGGCCCACAATACAGTGCAGCAGGAACTTCTCTCAGGGCAGGGAGTGGTCAGCACCAAAGAGCTCCCCTGCCCCTGTGACCAGCGCAGAAGTCGCTGACAAGCCTCTGCGGGGGATCTGTATCCTTTCTTTCCATGCGATGCTGTAGGTAGAAGGTGGCCTCCACTCAACTAGCCTTCCCCTTCAGGGCACGGAGCCCTCAGCTTTGGGGCCTGAGTTCTGACCCTGCTGTTTGACCTTAGCCCAGTCCTTTCCCCCTCTGGGGTGAGGGTTCTAGATTCCTTTCAGCCCTCATTTGGGACCGCCCTTGCGACTGCTACTAACAAGTGCCTTGCTCAGGGCCCCATGGCTCCTCTCACCGCCCCCCCATGCCCCTCTCATCCGGGGCCCCATTTTACAGATGAGGAAGCTGAGGCTCAGAGCGGGGACTTGCTGCAGGTCAGGCAGCTGGAAGTGAGCTGATGGGGGTTCTGGCTGGGTCTGGTTTTGGCAAGGCAGAGGGGCGTGTCCTCACCCAGCTCCCCTGTGCTTCCCATAAGAACTTTCTAGGCCATGTCAGTGCTGCTGGAGGGGAGATGGACCCTTGGAGTCAGGGCTGCCCAGCCGGTCCCAGCCCGGTGACCTCAGAAACACCCATCTCTCATCCAAAGACTTCCCTGACTTCTGTGGTCTTTTTACAGAAGCACAGTGAGAAATGCTTTGGGAAAATGACCCCCTTCTGGGAATCTATCGGCCACTCTACTTCTGTGGCCAGTGATACTCTTGTTGGCCTAAAGCAGTGGTTTTCAAGCCTTTCAGAGACCCTTGGGGGCATTGGGACTGCGGGCAAAGAAAGCCAGGTCAGTGGGCTCTCAGCCCCGACCCCTGCTTCGTTGGGTAGTGATCACTTGGGTAAGATTTATTTTGAGAAGGAATAAAGCACAAGGTTGAGACTGGAAAGTGGGGGTAAAAACCCACTTTTGTAAATAACTAGGAGCCCTTTGGGACAGAGAATCGTGGCTTCCTGAGGTCCCCCCACTGATGTAACTCAGCGCCCTCCAATCCACCGCCCCAGGGGTGAGCAGACAAAACCACAACTCTAACTTCAATGTTGGGAGGCCTCCCTGAGGACTCGCAGGGCCCAGAACATTGGACAAAGTCATTGTGTTCAGTCCCTACTCTGGGCCCACCTAAGTGGGGGCTCTTGTGCCCGGTGTGGATGAGAAATTGGAGCTCCAGGGTGTACAGCCAGTCCAGGCTCAACTAGGTCACCCAGATCTGTCTGACCCCAAAACCCATGCCCCCGACGCTGATGGCCCTCCCCTAAAGCGGTAGCAGAGTCACCCCTGCGTGCCATTGGCTCTTACCCTTGTCCTGCTCATGGTCATTGTCAAGCCGCCCCCAAGGGTTTCTGTGGGCCTCAGGAAGGACTCACAGACGTTAATGAGACAACTGTGGTCCCGGGCAGAGCCCCTCTCCTGCGGGCACTGCCACACCGTCCACATACCCACCCCTCAGCCAGGGGCACCTGCGTCCCCACTGGGGGTGACAGCCACATTTGCCACTCCCCGGTTGATGTTGATGCCAAAGTGTCAGACCCTTTGTGCCTCCAAGAGGCCCCAGAGCTTGGCTGCTCAGGTCTCCCTGCACCTGTTTTCCTTACTCTCTCTCCCCATCCCATCTGTATTGGACTGGGTTCCAGAGCCACCACCACCATGCTGCCCCAAATCCGGGCTCCTCCCAGAGCAATAAGGCCAGGCCCCGGTCCTTAGCTGCGGCCCCTTCTTCCCTAGAGTGAAGGTCCTCCCAAGAGGGAGGTCTGACCGAAACAGCCTGGGGGTGACCCACCGTCTCCCTTGCCAGAGAGACCCTGCCAGGGAGGACCACCCAGGCCCCAGCTGGGGCCTGGAGTGGGAGGCAGGACAACAAAGCAGAGAGAGAGCGCCTTGCCTTTCCACAAGGGAAAGACACAGAGTGGGCTGGGTGCCAGCCTCTTGCTGTCTGGAAGGTGAGGGACTGAAATCCCCTGCTCCCGGGGTGTGGAGGGGATGGAGCTCTCTTTGGAAGTTGCCTCCAAAGGAAAGAGAATTTAAAAATCAACAAGACCAAGCCTTGTAAGTAGCCATTCCCTCTTGCAAAGAGATGAAGCGGATAAGAAAACAAGGAAGGGGAAAAGGAACAGGCTGATGGGTCTGCAGCCGAGGAGCCATAGAACTAAACCCTCCCTGCGAGTCCCTGAGGAAGTGAAGATGAGTTTCAGAAACTTCCCAAAAGAAAGCTCTTGGGGGATATGAGTGTCTTTGAGAGGAGCCAGTAAAGAAAGGATCCGGGAGGTCTCCAGCGTGGAGCTGGGATCTTGGAACCAAGAGAACTCAGCCCAGGCTGGGACCGTGGCTCAAATGCTGCTCCCTGGGTGGCTGCGGGCAGGTGACTCAACTTCTCTAGAACTCAGTGGTCGCTCTCTGTGAAATGGGCATGGCAGAGCACCGGTATTAGAACTGGGATCACAGAGTCAAGATGGAAAGGGCTTCCCCTCTTCCTGCTTCCCCTCCTCAGTGGCCCATCTGGAAACTCCTCCCCAGGACGGAGAACTCAGCCTGGTCCCCGGAACTCACTGGGCTCCATTAGCCACTATTCTTAAAAGCTCCTCCTGACCCTGGAGGCAGCACCTGCTGCCAGAGAGTTGTCAGATTGTTCAATGCACTTGCCCTTTGACCTAGTGATTCCATTTTTAGAATTTATATCACAGAAACGCTCACATGGATGACAAGGGAAGATGCACAGAAAATCCATTGCATCACTGTTGATAATAGCAGAACTTTAGAAACCACCTAGACACCCATCCAGGGAGACTGATTATATAAATGTGAAGGCGCTGCCCGATGCAAGAGCAAGAGGCCATGACAAACACCTGCCTGCTTCTTCAAGGAGTGAGAAAGAATAATAAGGCTTCCTTTGTATTTCAAGAGGGGCACCTCTGTACACACCCTGCTTGCAAACTCACAGAATCCACAGGGTAAGCGTGGTTGCTCCAAGAAGGGAGCTGGGGGCTCAGGTTGGGGAAGGAATCATTCCAGCTTTAAACCCTTTTCTCTTTGACTCAGTTTACCTGTGAGCATGAACTCCCACTGGCCTTCATCCCACTAGGATGGTGAGTAATAACCCACAGCCATTTCCCTCCACCTCGGAACCTCCCACCCTTGTGGAGGGGGAGGCGATGCGGCCAGTGCTGGCCAGTGAATTGAGGGAGGAAGTGATGGGATGATGCTGTTTTCCCTGCCTCAGTGACCCGGAGATGGAGGTACCACAAAACAGAGGCAGCCTGGAACCCTGGGCTTTCACCTGGAGGGCAACTGCCCTGGAGAACCCCTTGGACTCATAGCAGACTGTGCTGGATACAAAATAAACTTTCGTTGTGTTGAGACACTTTGATATGGAGCTCCTTTGTTACCGCAGCATAACCTAGCCTTGCTAACAGATACAGATTTGGAAAACCACATTCTGGTTCCAGGGATGCCAACAGACCTTCGACAAGTCCCTTGACTCTTCCAGGCCTCAATTTCCCCACGTGCAAGGTGGGGCAAGCGGTCTTATTTCCACTGACCAGGGCCCGTGCTGCTCATATTCCCAAACCCCAAAGGCCTGAGGAGTATTTGCCAGCACTAAGGGCTGCTGGGTGTTAAGCGCTCACTGAACACCGGCCACTGGGAGGATCATCTCGGGGGCATCATGGAATATCATGGAATCCTCAGTGATCCCAGGAGGGAGGCAACATCATTATCCGCATGGCCCCATGAGGAAAAGTGAGGCTCAGAGAGGTGAAGTCACTTGCCCAGGAACACCAGCATCTGTGACTCTTAACTGCTCCAAAGACAACCCCCATCTAGTAGTTTAATTTTTTTCTTATAAATGCAGCTAAAAAGAAAGCCCACCGGTGACAACATGAAAGAACTTAGACTAGGGATTCTTTTTATTTATTTATTTATTTATTTTAAAGATTTTATTTATTTATTTGGAAGAGAGACATAGCGAGAGAGGGAACACAAGCGGGGGGGGGGTGTGGGTGGGAGAGGGAGAAGCAGGCTTCCCTTGGAGCAGGGAGCCCGATGCGGAGCTCGATCCCAGGACCCCGAGATCATGACCCGAGGCGAAGGCAGACGCTTAACGACTGAGCCACCCAGGTGCCCTAGGGATTCTTTTTAAAGATTGTATTTATTTATTTGAGAGAGAGAGAGAGAGACAGCATGAGCAGGAGGGGCAGAGGGGGAAGGAGGGAGAGAATCTCAAGCCGACTCCACGCTGAGTTCAGAGCCAGATGCGGGGCTGGATCCCAGGACCCTGAGATCACAACCTGAGCCAAAACCAAGAGTCAGACACTTAACCGACTGAGCCACCCGGGCGCCCCAGGATTTTTTCTAAATTTGCCATCTTTGAAGCGTGCAGTTCAATGGTCATAAGTACATTCACCATCTTGTGCAGCCTTCACCCCCATCCATCTCCAGAATGCTTGTTAGGTTGCTGAACTCTGTCCCCATTAAGCACTCGCTCCCCATTCCCCCCAACCCAGGCACTGGCCCCCACCATTCTACCCTCTGACTCTCTGAATTCGCCCCTTCTAGGGACCCAGTACACGCGGAATCACACCGTATTTGTCCTTTGGTGTCTGGCTTATTTCACGTAGCATTACGCCCTCCGGGTTCATCCATACCGAAGCAGGTGCTAGAACTGCCTTCCTTTTTAAGGCTGAGTGATATTCCATCACATGGGCCGACCACAGTTTGTTTACCCGTTTGTCTGCGGAGGGACACTCGGGTCGTCTCTCCCTTTCGGCTCTGGTGCATAACACTGCTGTGAACACACGTGGACATATATCTGCTTGAGCCCCTGCTTTCGATTTTTTTGGGTCTGTGCCCAGAAGTGGGATTGCTGGATCGTATGCTAATTCTATTTTTAATTTCTTGAAGAAACACCACACCGTCCTCCACAGTGGCTGCACCATCCTCCGTTCCCACCATCGTGGCACGAGGTTCCAGTTTCTCCACGTCCTCATCAACCCTGGTGAGTTTCTGTGAAGTAGTATCTCGTGTGCTTTTGATTTTCATTTCTCTGACAATCCCTGGGGGAATAAGAATTGTTTAAATGCAAAAAAAAAAAAAAAGAATTTTTTAAATGCCGCTGGTGAGTCCATAGTGGTCCAATCCTCTGGACCCGCTTCCACGCGAAGAGGAAGCAGGGGATTGGGGTGCTGCCCCATTCCTGGGGATACTGTAGCCACGTCTCAAAGTCCTCAGCTCCCAAACAGGTGAGTGAGGCTCTGCTCCTGGGGATGCAGCGTGCCCTGCACCCCAGTGAACAGGCTACGACGGAGGCCCTACCCCCCTGGGGTCCCAACTTCTCCAGAACTCTGCCTCTAATGTTGTAACCTCTACTTCCCCCCTGCTGGGCCTGACGGGAACTGAGCTGGGCCTTTCCAGTGCTGGCTGACGCTGTGACCTGGAGTCAACACCCTGGCCTGGGACACGGAGCAGAGTGGAGGAAACACCACAGCCAGGCATGGGGCAAGGAGGGGACAGGTATCATCTGCATGTCTCTTGGCCTTTCACATCCAGACAGGGGCAGCTTTGGGTGTGGGATAAGAGCAGGGCCTTTGGAGCCAGACAGACTCAGTCTGGGTCCATCTGTGCCATGCACCAGCTGCGTAACCTTGGATGAGTCACTTCCCCCTTCCCCCTCCAGCCCTCACTTTCTCCTCTGGAAAATGGCTGAAATGGTGCTTGGCACACAGTAAGCACTCACTAAGGACTTTCTAGAATTGCCAGCATCATCCTTGTTGTCACAACATCCACACGAATGGTCAGGTCACGCCTGTGTCAAACATTCCATGGCTCCCCAGTGCCGGCAAGAGAAAGTCCACCACGCTCATGGACTGGTGGGCACTGCCTGGACTGACCCTGGCCGACATCTCCAACCTCCTCTACCCCTCACTCATCACATTCCAGCCTCCTAGGCCGCCCTCCTGGCCCTCCGACCCCCAGCATTCCTTTCTGCCACAGGCCCTTTGCATGTGCTCTTCCTCCTGCCTGAAATGTGTTTCCCCCACCCAATTCCACTCCCATCCCTTCAACAACAAACCTAAAAGACCCTGTCTCACTTCAAACATCACTTCTTCAGAGAACTCTTCCTGGACACCCCCCACCCCCATCCACTTGGGACCGCTTGCCCCACCCCCCACCGCATAGCATTTCCCATATGTGACTTGTGCAATTACTTGAGGAACATCAGCCACCCCACAGGAGTTCCATGAGGCCAGGATCATGCCTGTTTTGTTCTTTGCTATAATGCAAGCTCCAGCAACAGGGTTGACCCGAGTGCCCCCCCAAATATCAGTCAAATTGAATTATTAATTTCCAGAATCTCCCTGACTTTGGAAACTCGGATTCTTTTCAACAAAGACAATCCATTCCCTACATAGCTAAATAAGCTTTAACTTTCATACCTTTGATGAGACAAATGTGAGAAAACCCTCAGCTACATCCTGTGTCCTAATTTCTCAGCTCAGAAAAATATGGTCACTGCACTCAGATCAGCTGCTCACAGTTCCTGCCGTGCCTCCCCCCCGTCCTGCCTCCAGCCACCCCTTCCTCCAAACACAGGGGAGGCTTCGGGCTGCTCTGCGGGTCAGCCCTTGCTTGGGGATAAATGCCAACCATGAGGAATGGCGGGTCGCAGGGGGAGATGCAGATGCATTTTCAGCCCCGTCAGCAAGATCAGCGAGAGTCTCGGTGGCCCCTTGCCCGGGGTGAGGGCCTGACTCAGCTGGTCCACACACAGCAGCCCCCCAACCAGCTGGAGAGTGAGGCGCGGACCCCAAGGGGGCCACAGGGCAGAAGCCCTCGTGCTGCCAAAACCCACGCGTGCGCTGACTGGTCCATCCTCACACTTGTCTGTTGTGCAGCCACAACCAGGAGCCGGGTGCTCTGGGGGAGGCCCAGGTGAAGACCCAGGTCCCGCCCTCCTCTAGCAGGAGAAAGACCTCAACCTCAACAGGCCATTGCACAAACACACGAGTTACTTCTCGGGGAGGCCGGGGCTCCACCTCTTTCCCCAGGCTCGCTACCCTTGCTTCTCTGGGCTTCCCCGAGCCTGTGGGTGGCAGGGCTGGCTTTACAGGATGCTTCGGAAGGCCCCCAGGGAAGGAGGTGTTCAGACACAGGCAGTGTGCATGTCCATTCAAAACGCTCTCAGTGAAAGAACTTCCTTGACTCTGAGATGCAAACTAGAGCCATGTAACAATCCCTGCTGGCACCACAGTGCTGATGGTGGTTAGGGCCAGCTCAGGGAAGGGACACCCGCCCTGAGGAGACCTGAAGAAGGGCAGGGAGTCTCAAGACAAAGGTAAGTTGAGGGACGTCTGGGGTCACTGCCTGGTTGGGCTCCGTGGTGAGGCCTGGGGGTGAATGAGGCCCACCCACAGGGAAGACCGGGCCTGGAGGAAGGAGCTTGGCCTGGGGCTGTGGGGTGGGAGATCTCGGGAGGAGGGCAGGAAAACCGGGATTGTCCTATCCCCCTGCTCACCCATACTCGCACACGCGTAGGCACACGCACAGACCCACAGAGGACTTCCTGCCTGGGGTTCCCAGGCTTACCCATCAGGCAGCAGACTCTGCCCATCCCCCCAGGGATCCAAGTCCTCAGCCAGGCAGAGCTTCGGGGGCGGCTCAGCCTTTCTGGACCCTCGCCCCCTCATTCCTCACGGCTGCCTGGCTCCGTGTCCTACCCCGGGCATTCTGCAGCTGGGGCCACAGAGGCTTTCTCTGGAAAGGGGAGCAGATTCGGGTAGGGATGGAGAGGCAAGAAGCCGCATTTCCCGAGAAGGGAGGCCTAAACCACAGGGAGATGGAAACCCTCAGGGAAACTGGCACCCCAGCTGCTTGCAGCCCAAAGACAAGAGTTCTCAGCCGCCGTCACATGGACACACACACACATGCACACCGACACACATGTGCGCACACACGGTCCTCCCCTCGCACTAAGCACACACTGGCATGCAGAGGAACACCCTGACACACCGACACAAAGCACCAAGGCCGACATGCGCGCGCACACACACCCACGCACACGCGCGCGCACACGTGTAATACTGTCAGTCAGTGTGCGGTCTGCTCCAGAACAGCCCCCTCTGCGAACCGCTCCTGTGTTCCCATGATCCTCCAGGCTGCCCCCCAGCTGCCGCATCGCCTGAAATCCTGAGAAATTAGGGAAGATTCTTTTGAATCTCACACCTCGAATCTTAGGCTTAAACAATATTTTGAAAAATTGGGGCTCAGTTCTCAGGCTCAGTCGGAGGTGATCTTGTGTTACCAGGTGGGAGGGGGCTGGTAGGAGGGAGGCTGGGGCGGGGTTGAGGGAGTGGAGAGCAACGGGGTGGGGGGGAGGGCGGCGGCAGACTCCATGGTTGGGGGGCAAAGGCCATGGAACAAAAGATGGCTGAGGGCCATGGGGGTCAAGGACACGGGGGTCTGAGAGTCCCAATCCGCCCCCCACTGCATTCACTCTGCAATCCTTCCCAAAGCGCTTCTCTCCACAGAGCCTCAGTTTCCCCATCTGTACAATGGGTGCGACCTACCCCATGGGGCTAGTGCGAGAATTAAAGGACATCATACCTGTAAAGTGCTAAGCTTTGGAAGCCCCAGAAAAGAAAATGGGGGTGGGATGGGAAAACCTCGCCCCAGTTTCCCCGCCCCGGCGAAACCAGGCTGAAAATAACCAGCATTTTACTTTTCACTGCGGCTGAAGCAGCGCTTCCCGTAGGACTGTGCCTGCTTATCAGGAGCAAAGCCGCTCTCTCCGCCAGAAGGTGACTGTGGGGGCTCCGGCTCCCCGTCCAGCCTCCAGCCCGACTCCCACGGAGGAAACGCTGAATTTTCTCCCGCGTTCAGGTTTCTCCCCCACCAACCCCCAAACAATTTTGCATATATTTAAATCTCCTCTGCTGTCTCCAGTCTGAGCCGCTCCCCCCCCGCCCCCCGAAAAAGAGAAAAAGAAATTACAAAGCCCGTCATTTGTCTCCGTCCCCGCACCCCATCTATCAGGGCCCGAGCCCGTCGCCTGGAAGGAGGCGCGCGCCCGGACGGCCGCTTTAATGGGGCGCCGCGTGTGACTGTGCGGCCGGGCGGGCGCAGCCGGCCGGCATTTGCATACATATTAAACGGAGCAGTAAAAAATGCAGACATGCAAACCATTTGGACGGGCTCCTCGGCGCAGAGCCTGCCAGGAAATCAATCTTCTGGTTTCTTAAAGGAAACCTGCTCGGGAGGAGGTGGCGAAGCCACGCAGCCCGCAGGCCCTGGGAGGGGGCGGCCGTCATCTGTCCATCTGTCCGCTGGAGCCCAGCCGGCTGTGGGGGTCCTTGCCCGCTGGGGCCCGGGACAGGGAGCAGGGAGGGACGCGGAGCCCCCATCAGCCTGGGCGTGGGGCCTGGCTCGGCTGGCTGTGCGCCCTATGGAGCAAGAGGCTTGGCCCCTCTGAGCTCCCCTCACCCTCAACCCGCGGCAGTGATCCTTTGGCACAGCGCCTCCCCACCCCCAGTGGGTGCTGAAGATTCTTGCCTCACTTTGTGACTCTGGAGCTTAAGCGACTCAGCCAAGTGGCCCAGCCCTCTATGCAGGGCCAGGTTCCCAAGCCAGGTGTGAAGACTGGCCAAGAGCACAGGCTCTGGAGGCAGGTGGCCTGAATTCAAAGTCAGGCTCCACTCCTTCCAAGCTGTGTGACCCTGGGCGAGTGCATCAACCTCTCTGTTTCCTGGGGGAAGAAAAATGAGGCTCAATCTACCTCCCTCTTAGGCATGTTGTTGGATTAAAGTAGGTCAGCCATTGCCTGGCATGAAGTAAGGAATCCATAAATGATGGCAGAACACAGCGTAGGAGGGTCCTTGGTGTTACTGGTGTGGTTTTCCGGGTTAAAATCCCTCTCTACGTCTGCATGGCCTGGCCGGTCACTGCTCTCTGGAGCCTCCTTACCTGTAAACAGGGTGTTTGATTCTCATAGGAATGTCTAGCTCACACAGATCACCTACCCCGCCCTCCAGACATGTGCGGTCCCAGTACCTCCACTGCTGTTTCCACCAGATGTGGCCAAGGCAGCACCTCGGAGGGCTGCCGAGCCCATCATCCTCTGGCAGCTTAGGCAAAGCCCAGGGCCTGGACGGGGCGGGGGGGGGGGGGGGGGGGACACCCTGAGCAAGCCCCAAACGGATTGAATGTCTGAGGGATCGGGAAAGGCAAGTGGCCCAGAGCCCTAGCGGAAACAGCCTGCTGCTGACCATTTCACCCACCTCTCCTTTAATTCCCTTAATTGCACTTTACGGAGAAGGAAACTGAGGCTCAGTAAGAGGTGCCACGGCCACGAAGTTGGAAGGAGGTGGGAGCTGGGATTCAAATCTGGTCTGAATGACTATAGAGGCCGCCTCCCCAGACGGTCCCTTGTAAATACTGTCAGCGGACGGAGCTCATTCTGGGGTGCCGGGGCTCATTCTGGGGTGCCGGGAAACGCTGCGTCTCCCAAAGAAGGTGTGTGCTCGTGGAGAAAGAAATCCATTTTTGTGCCTGGGCGGTACCCGTGAAGGTCCTTCCTTGAAAGGGATGGGAATAAGGAAGGAAAGGGGGCTTTCGAGAACCAGCTCAAGTTTGCCCTCCATCCGTTCACTCCACACTCCCGGAGGTGAGGAATGGAGGTGACCAGTGTCCCCAGGACAGGCTGAGTAGTGGGCAATGCTAGAGCGGTGACGGGGGTGGGGGGTGCGCCCAGGCCAGTGAAAGCCACCTTCCTCTCTGAGCCCCTAGGGCTTGAGTGAAGAGCCAGGCCAGGGCTGGGGGGTGGGGGGGCGGTCTTTGCCTTCAGTGGAGACAGCGTCCCATCTGAGTCGCACGGTGACCTCTGTGCTGCATGGAGCTGTAGCCTGGTGCCATGGGGGAAAAAAGGCTGAATCCAGAGTGTGGTCCGGTTCAGTGGGGCCTCCCTGTGTGACCCTGGGCAAAGGCCCTGCCCTCTCTGGACCAAGGTGGCTGCGCTAACCATACTCCTTCTCTGTCTCTCCTTGGAAGCCCCTCCCTTTCGCCCTGGCCTCCCAGCTCCCTGGGCCTCTGGCCCTCCACCTCCCTCCGCCGCTCCCGCTCCGAGCACAGGCCGCCCCCACTGCCCGGCAGTTGCGGGTGGAGGAAGCCGGCAAGGCGGGAAAAGGCAGGAGGGGCAGGAGTTACAGGAACTGGCTGGGGCCCCAGCGATTGCTCAACTGGGGAGCCTGGCCCGGCCAGCCTCCACAGGCCTCCACCTCCACCAGCCCGCCCTCCCTTCTAGCTCCGCATTGCAAACATTCCTCACCAACCTCGGTTGCTGCAGCCCTGGAAGAGGGAACTGCCGCAGACACAGCACGAGGCCGCCAGAAACACTTAACCCCTTCTGTCCTTGCAGGCGGAGCCTTCGGGCGGGAGGATGGAGCGGGGTGGCCACTGGGGTGCACAGGGTCTGAGTGAGCTGGTCAGGTGAATCGCTGGCAGCCCTGGCTGGCCCTGGGTTACGAACCTTAATCAACAGGCTGTCTCCAGTCATGGATTCACTCAGCAGACATTTGCAGAGCTCTCCTTGGGCACTGGACCTGGGAAATCAGACAGGGAGGTCCTCACGGAGCCCATGTTCTCGTATGGCGGGGAAGGGAAGAGGGGTCGTCAAATAAAGAGGAGGTTTTTTTTTAGATCATTACAATGATGAGTGCTACAAAGGAGAAGTACAGGGTGAGCCTGCGCATGAACTGAAGTGGCTCAATGAGGCAGGGAGGGCTTCCTGGAGGACGTGACATTTCGGGAGCCATGGAAGAGGAGAGGGAGTGTTCTAGGCAGAGGATGCAGCCCGCGTGAGGCTCTAGAGAGAAGAGGGAGGGAGAGGTGGGCATGTTCTAGTCTGTGTGTCTGAAGGAGAGAGGGTAAAGGGGTGGAGAGCCCTCAGATGGGAGGGCTTGGCCTATGCCAGGTTCCAGAAGGCCTTAGGGCCACTCCCAGCCTTAGATGGTCTTCGGAAGGCAGTGAGGAGCCATGGATGGGTTCTACCTGGGGAATCATCCAGCTCCAGGCCCTATGATTCCCTCGAGTGAAAAACAGAATCTTCACAGAGAGAGGGAGCTAACATGTTTTCAAGTACAAACCAAATACACTCTAAGACCAGAACACCTGAACCACGCCAAAGTGCCACCAACAGGAGACATTTCAAATGGCAGCCTGGCAGCCGGGCCTGGCACTGGATTCTCCTGGGGCCTGGGTGGCCACTCCGAGCCGTGCTGTCCCCAGGCTGGCCAGAGACCACAAGCGCAGGCTGGCTCCTCCTACCAGGATGGTAAGTGGCCTCTTCCACGCCCTGGACATGGCTCTGCAGACAGCTGGACCTCAATAAATGCAGCAATTAGAGTGTCGAAGTTAAGAGGAGCTGAGAGATCATCCAGGTCCACAGCCTCGTCACTTCCCAGGTGAAGGAACAGACCCATGGGCAGCTTCCGTGAGAGGCAGGTGTGGCGGAGCTGGGCCAGCCGTGGTGGGTGTGCGCCGGGCACAGGGGCGGAGGGGCAGGCATGCCCACAGCATGTGTCCAGGGAGGAGACCAGCCTGCCCATGACCTTGGCACCCACAGAGGAGACCCCCAAACCCAGGAAACCGAGAACCATTTGGAAATGGGCAGTCACTAAACCCAGCTCATGGAGGAGTCTACTCCTCTGCTCCCGTAGAGCTTGAAGGAATGAGCCAGAGGACAGAGTAAGCTGGTAGGAAACTTCTGGACCGTATTGTTTTCACTGTGGACATGTTTTCTTTTCTTCTTTTTCCTTCTTCTTCTTTTTAATGAAGTACTACTTAGAACACTGACATACCAAGGAGATGAAAATGGGAGTTGCCCTGATTGGAGAGGAAGGCGGGGGGGGGGGGTCCTTGGACTTAGCCCGTGCACACCCACGTGGGCTCTGTCTTCCTGGCCAGCCCCAGGCTCTTCAGAATGGACCGCGGGCCAGCAGGGGAGTCCATCCCCAGACTTTAGGGATGGAGAAACTGAGGTCCAGAGAGGCTGAGGCACTTGCCCAGAGTCACACAGCCCCAAGGGATGGAGCCAAGGTGCTCCCAGGTCAGTCTGACCCAGGCCTAGGCTGAGGGATCAGGAACCAGTGCCCGCATTTCGTTTCCTGAGAGTCCATGCCTGGTCTATTTGCTGGCACAGCACATGTAGCCAGAGCTCCCCAGGTCCTGCTCAGCGGGTTGAGATTTCTGGGGGGAAAACACACCCAGGATGCTCCCTCTGTTAAAATCATGCCCCAACAGGACAGGAAGGGGCTGGGCAGGCGCCACGCCTGCACATGCCCCAAACGGAAGGAGAGGCTGAGTTCCTTCCAGCCCTCTGAGGTTACCCAAACAACGGCTGATGTCTGTTTTGGGGCTCTGGGTCCACTCTCGGTCACAGAGCAAGGCTCCTTCCAGACAGTGATGCTTCTGTAAGTGTTCTTTGAACCTGGGGCGCCACCAGCTTTGTCAGGGTAAACTAATCCAGAGCCCTCATGCTGGGCCAAGGATCATCTCTCAGAATCAATACAACCTGAGGGGTTCACCAGCATCACCCCGTTTTGCAGAGGGGAAACTGAGGACCATGAAGTCACTTGCCTGGGGTCGCACAGCAAATAGCAGATGGGCAGGCCTGGGATGCAGGCATCTCAGGCACCCGGGTCCACGCTCCTGACCCCTCGGCCTCCCTGCCTCCCAGCCTGGAGATGGGACCGCTTCTCACAGCAGTGAGGCTCCGGTAAACCCAAGATTCCCCTGGCTCGTCTTGATCCCGCACCTTGTTCATGTACATGAAAGCAAGACTTTATCTCACCTCTTTATTATCCACTTATCCATCCTAAGTTTACTCTCCACTCTTCTCCACATGGGTTCACCGGGGTCTCTGAACTTCCAGAAGGTAGACCCGCTTGTGTTACTGTAGCCCTCATCACAAAATCATCTCATTTTAGGCACATCATAGAAAGGAGTGGCCTAATCTGGGGACACCAGTGGCACCTACCACTTGGGGACAAGGATTGCACAGTGCCATGATGCCCATGACACGCCCAGCACACGGAGAACGCTCAAGAAATGGGGCTGGATGAATACAGAGCTGTCGCTGTGTTGGTTGGTTGCTGTGCTCTTCCCTTCCCTAGATCACAGGTTAGCAGGTTCACCTGTTACTAATTGGCACTCAATGGTAAGACCCCAACTGTGTGAAGGAGACATGCTTCCTGGCCTTCTTGTACTGACGTGATGGCGACTGGGCAGTCAGCCTTCAAGGTGGTCACCAGACGATTCCTACCTCCTGCTGTTCACACCTCCGTAGGCCCTTCCCACGGCGAATAGGGCTGCCCTGTGTGACCAACAGGATGCAGCAGAAATGACCCAAGGTTAGGTCCTAAAAGGCGCCATGGCTTCAGTCTTGCTCTCTGGGGTCGCTCAGCCTGGGGGAAGCCAGCCACCATGTTGTAAGGGCACTCAAGCAACCCTACAGGGAAGGAACTGTGGCAAGGAACTGAGCTCTCCACCTTGCCAGCCCTGTGAGTGCGCCATCTTAGGAGCCCATTGTCCAGACCCGGTCAAGGTGTCAGATGATGCAGCCCCCACCAACACCTTGGCAGCCACCTCAAAAGTGACCACGAGCCGGAATCATGTGGCCAACCCACTTCTCAATGCCTTACCCACAGAAACTTTGAGAATAAATGCTTATGGTCTTCAGCCCCTAAGTTTGGGGTGATTTGTTATGCAGCTGTAGGTAACTAATACAGGAACGGGGAGACTTGTTAGTTATGAGAGCCTTTCGTTGACTTGCTTCCCGCAGTGTGCTCTATGGAGTACTGATCCCAGACTAGGCTCCGGAAAAGCACAGTGTGTCCATTGTGGGCAGACCATGACTCGAGTCTCTTATTTGAGATTCCCAGTACTCCTTGGCATATCCCAGCAGACCCCTCTGGGCAAGGAGACCTAGCCTTCTCCTAACCCTGCATTTCTCAGGAGTCTTTGTGGAACTCTGGCCTCAGAGCTTCAGAGCGCTCTTTGGGCAACACAGCCGAATTGTCACGACAGCAAGTTCCTTGAGTACATTAAAGGATTGTGCCCAGTGTAAAAACAAAACACCCCCAGCCTGACATTCAGAGTGTGGCCTATGGTATTCTACACAAAGACATGGTGGCCGGCGTGCCATGACAGACAGCCTGTCCGGGCCCCTTTCCCAGTTGAGGGGCTGGTTTGCCCTGCGTCTCGCCTGTCCCACCAGCCTAACACTCTGTAGTATTGGTCAGGGGTGCCAGGCCAGTGTCTGGCCATGGACCTCAGACCATTAGGGGACCATTTAGGGCTCAGATTTAGTTCTCAAACTCTGCCGCGCCAGCTCTCCTGGGTTCCGGAGCCCCCCCCGGCACGTGGGCCTGCTGTGCCCTCCCCACCCCTCAAGTGGGCAAGAGTCGAATCCTCAATGCCAAAGCCTCAGAGTTGGAGATTTCTCAGTGGGAATGCTACCCTGGTCTTAAAACACGAACCGCTGGAAAATAGCATTTGATACAGAAAAATTCATTTTACAGGCAACTTTTTAAGAGCGAATCCACCCCCTTCAGCGAGGGAAGCTGTGCTGAGAAAACCGCATTCTTTCGGGCCCCTGGGGCTACGTGGGGGTGGGAAGAGAGATCTTTCTACATGTTAGGAGGCAGAGGGCTTTTCTTTTGTTGAAAACATAATTTTACCCTCATGTTGCGTTGTCTTTCCAGGCATGGACATTCTGGGGCTCTCAGGCCTTTCTGGAGCCATCTCTCCCGGATACCAGTGGCCTGGCCTCCTCCTTGGGCCAGAGTGCAGCCCCAGCAGCTGCCTCACCTGGGAGCCCCTGCCCAGGCCTGCTGCATCCGAATCTGCATTTGTATAAGATCCCCAGGTGATCTGGGGCATATTAAAGTTGGGGAGTGCTCAGATGCTTCCCAGAACTACCATGTCCAGGTGCCCCCAGCCTGCCCGCTCCTGGGCTCCTCCCTCCCCTTCCAGGCTCTCTATCCCATCACAGATGGCTTCTCAGAAGGGCTCCAGGTGCCTTCTACCCCTCTGCACCCGCTTTCGTCACAGATATCCAGTGACATGATCAGGGCATGAGGGGTGGGAAGTCAGGAGACCTGAACAAGAGGTTATGACAACAGTAAAGACACCCAGGCCTTACGGACCACTCACAACCCAGGAGGGAGGCAGTGAGACCCAGAGACTCAGAGAGGGAAAGCCATCTACCCAACGTCACACAGCCAAATACCAGCAGAGTCACGATGCTCTGCTGCGTGAGGACTCCCTCCATGGGGAAGTGGGAGTGGCTGTGGGATTGTCAAAGAGTTACGCCTCCATCCTAGCTGGCTTAGCCCCACGGTTCCCAAACTGGGTTCCCTGGGGGGGCCCTCAAAAGCCGTCTGCGGGGGCGCTCCATGCTGTTTACAGCTTTTGTAATTCCCCATGGTCACCATGGCTTTACTGATGACCAGGCCACTGCGAGCTACACACGCACCATCCCGTTTCTTCACTTTGGGTGGGATTCTATCAACCCACCATGTTCAGACAGATGTTTGGACAGAGTCATTCAGACTCTCCGGGGGCGGGGGGGGGGGGGGCGGAAATGATGGGATTTGAACAGGCATCCTTGCTGCACCTGATTAACCTAAAATGTGAAAGGCTTCCCAAATGCAGTTTGCTTGTTGGACAAACATGGGCCATGGGCCTTGGGGCAAATAACAGCAGGAGGGACTTTTCTGGAGGGAGTGTAGAGAGCAAGAGGAATTCATAGAACTTTGAGTTACCGAAGAGAGGGCAAGTGTCTCCATTTCTTTGTTCAGCAGCAGCACCTGCTTTCCCATATTTTCTTTAAAACGAGGTGGGGGCCTCCCAGCCCCCTCCCAGCCCTGCCGGTCCTGGGGTGCTGGGGTGTAGGGACAGCCCCCATGGGCGGCAGCGCTGGGCTGCCTCAGGCTGCCCCAGGAAGCAAAGGACAATGGGGCGGGGCCAACCGTGCGCACATCCCAGGTCCTCGCTGGATGCTCTTCAGACCAAGTTCTCAGCGAAAGCTGTCCTTGAGGATGATGTGCAGACTCTTGTTTGCAGGTTTTCAGGGGAGCATATTGGAAATCAGCCACAGAGGAACGTGAATTTCTTATAGAAAGCTGCAAGATGGGGCACGGACCTCTCAGTGCGGCTTCCCTCCACCCGGCACCTTCCTTCCCATCTTGGGCACGTGGGTCTGGGCTGGTGCTTCTCCTGCTCTTTCTAGGCTGACCCTTGCCCTCCATCCCCCACCCCCCACCTCCACCCCATACCCAGAGAAGGTGTGAGGCCTTGTAGGTACTAGCCAGGAGCACTCAGAGGTTGAAGACCCAGGGCTCTGAAGTCTGGTGGATGCAGAGGACTCGCAATCAACTTACAATCTCACCTTGCGGCCCGTTGCCAAGACCGGCTTCCCCCATCTGAAGATGTCTTGGTGGTGGTGGGGACCCCAGAGCTCAGGGCCACTGAAAGGTGTCCTTCCATCTGAGACTTCGGGCACAGGATCGGGAGGGGGAGGGGCACAGTGATTTCATAAAAATGATTGTCACATGTCTGAGTAACAGAAGCTGGAGACCTTAGTTCAAGACCATGGACTAGAACACTTGAGTGAATGCCAAGCAAACTGGGCTTCTCTGTCTCTTTTTTTTTTTTTTTAAAGAAAAAAAAGATTTTACCTATGCATTTGAGAGAGAGAGAGAGCAAGCAGGAAGGAGGGGCAGAGGGAGAGGGAGAAGCAGGCTCCCCGCTGAGCAGGGAGCCCGATGCGGGGCTCGATCCCAGGACCCTAGGATAATGACCTGAGCCGAAGACAGCTGTCCAACCAACTGAGCCACCCAGGCGCCCCCAAACTGGGCTTCAAATACAACACAAGAGGAGTCTGTTTTGCGATATAAAAAATGCACCGTCGGCCTCAGCCACAGCAAAGGGCCTAGAACTCTGATGTCGATGCACCAACGAGGGGGCTTTTTAAAGCAAGGTCCCATGGGAGTTTTCCCAGTGGTTCTTTCTGGGATGGATCAGTAACCCAGGCTTGTGTGCCCCCTGGTCCGCCAGGTGTTTTCATTGGTCTGTCCTAGGAGATGTAGCTCCTCTAAGGCAGGGACCATCTCTGGTTCATCTTTATGCCCTAAAAGCCTGGTGCCCTACAGTCAGCACTCAAAGTCCTGAGGGTGTGTCTCCCCCACCAAACTGAGCCCCTGTTGGAAGCGGGGCTCTGTTTTATTCATTAAGAGCAAAGTGCCCGGGCACCTGGGTGGCTCAGTTGGTTACGCGACTGCCCTCGGCTCAGGTCATGATCCTGGAGTCCCTGGATCGAGTCCCGCATCGGGCTCCCTGCTCGGCAGGGAGTCTGCTTCTCCCTCTGACCCTCCCGACCCTCCCCCCTCTCATGTGCTCTCTCTCTCATTCTCTCTCTCTCAAATAAATAAATAAAATCTTAAAAAATAAAATAAAATAAATTAAAAAAAAAAAAAAAAGAGCAAAGTGCCCACATCCAAAGCCTGGCCTCTCAGTTTCTCCCAGCGGGATCTTCAACAAGTCACTTCCCCTCTCTGGGCCTCTTTCTCCTCACCCAGGAAAAGGCCATCCCGGGGGTTGTGTTAGGGTGGCCTGAGCAGGTGAAGACTTCCTTCACTCGTGCCTAGCATGCATGACACGCCCTCAAGTGGGATATCACCATCCAGCCTTCCAAGGGCCCAGTGCAATGCTGGGCACACAGCAGGGGCTCAGACATGTTCGGACAGATTCTTTTTAACCAACATTTCTTAAAGTATAGGGATAAAAATTTTATGCTATTTGCGGAAATTGCAGGGGGGAGGGACAGAGGGAAAGGGAGAGAGAGAATCTCAAGCAGGCTCCATGCCCAGTGCAGAGCCTGACACGGGGCTCGATCCCACAACCCCGAGATTATGACCTGAGCAGAAATCAAGAGTTCAACCCTTAACCAACTGAGCCACCCAGGTGCCCTGAAAATGTTTTTGTTTTTTTTTTTAAAGAGAGAGCTTGACCTCTTTCTCCCCACCTACAGAGAGGCATGAAGATTGACACATGCACATCCCCATTTTACAGATGAGGAAGCCAAGGCTCAGAGAGGTCAGATGAGGTTCCCAAGGTCACTCAGTGGTAGAGTCAAGCTCTTAACTATTAGCATCTTGGGTTTCTAACCCCTCTCTGAGATGCTTGCTTAAACCCCCCAGAACCAGGGGCCCCATCCCAGAGATAAGCAACAGTGACCAACTGCACATATGAATTAACCTGGCCAGTAATCATATAGGAAGGCCAAATCCACTTCAAAGATTTCTCTGAGTGGGAACCAAAAGGACAAAGAAGGAAGGTTTGAACCAGGTCACACACAAAAACCACCAACTCTGGAAGAGTGCAAATTCCCTAAGACCGAGCTACCTCCGGCCAACTTCTGTCTGATTCCTTAGGAAGCAAGGAAAAGGTGGGGAAGGGGCAGATTCAGTTTAGAAGGCTCCTGGGTTTCAGTACGAGACCTGAGAACAGTTGGTGGAGGGTGGGGGGTGGGAGGATCCGTGCTCTGTAGCTTTCCCGAAGGGTCTTTCAAGCAGCTGGGTGAGCTGGTGATGAGAATCCGGGCTCTCAAGCCACAGAAACGCGGGGGTCCCTCCTGGCAAGCTATGGGACCTCCCTGACCTTCAGTCTCTTCATCTGAAATGAGTCCAGCAAAGCTTTCCTGTCCTACTGCATCCTGTGGAGTTAGTCTGGGCGCTGGGGTCTCAGCAATATATGTCCATTGAGCGGGTGCCGAACACTCAGTCGGTGAAAGCAGCTCTGGTCGCTGGGGTTGCTGTTATGATCCCTGTAACCTGAATAAAACCGGGCGGCCTCGGGGCCCAGTCTCATCACCGCGGGGGGGGGGGGGGGGGGGGGGGGGTCGTTCAAAAGAAACACCGCTCTGATATTCCCAATCATTGGAAAGCGGTCTAAATGCTCCTAATCTCTCACAGAGACCCCAACGGAGAATTCCTAGGCACACCACCCACAAAAGCATCCTCAAGACTCTCTGCTCCAATAACCTCAGTTTCCTCGTCTGCAAAATGTAAACAACAATAGTCCTGCCTTCAAGGAGTCCTCGTGGGCGCTCCGTGAGATATGCCTTGGAGCGTCTCAGATGGGCAGACACAGCCAGGCTGGGAAGTATGAGTGCGAACCACGACAATCTCCTTCTCCTGCCCTCCCCCACCTGCCCTTTGCGTCCCACCCCAGTTAGGAGCTCTGGGCAGGGTCTCCTGCCGGGGAGTCTGGGCTGCCCAGGTCCTAGCACCCAGGCAGCTCCACCCACTGCCGCACAGAGCTCAGGAAAAGGACCCGTGCCTGCGTAGGCAAACTCTGAGGAGGGGGCAGCAAGGGCCAGGGCCCTGACATTAAGGTGGCATTCCCCCTCCCCTCCCTCCTGCGCAGAAGCAGCATCCCCTGGGTGTCACCTCAAAATGTCAGTGCTCAGAGGGCCAGGCCAGGGGTTCCCCAGGCATTTTGGGGCCTGCTGAGACAGGGGAGAAAGATGGCTCCCCACCGACCAAGGCCACTGATTGCCCTAAGCCTGGGCGGTGTGGCCCAAGGTGGCTGCCAGGGCCACAGGGTAGGCCCCACATCAGGGACCTGTAGGTCTCCCTTCTCGAGGGGCCCTGAACAGAAGGTGAGACCCCCAGGTGCGGCGCAAGAGGACCAGCCAGGGCGTGAGGGAGGGCTTCCCAGGGGAAAGGCACAGAAGGGAAGGGTTGGAGAGGAAGGAAGGGAGTTCCAGGCAGAGGCCCTGGAGAGAAAGTGGTGGGCTCCAGGAACAGAATGAAGCTCTCTCCTACGATCACCTCCAACGTCACCTCCACTCTCACCTCCGCCAGCCCATTTGGAGCACCGTGCCCCCTTGGGAGGTCAGGGGACCAGAGCTCTTACTCTCAATTCACAGATGGGGAGACCAGTCCTAAGAGAGAAAGGGATCAACCCCGGCTGGGACTAGAGCCTGCGTCTCCTGGCTCCCAGCTCAGGCGAGAATCAAGACGCAAGCCTGGGCCCCACGCACCCCTGGATCTGCCACGGGGTCAGGGGGCCTGCTACCATCACCCCCATTTTACTGGTGAAGAAACTGAGGCTTAGGGACGCATCCCAACATCCCTCTAGTCCTGCCGTCTTCCTCTATCTCCGGGGATCTAGGACAAGCCGGAGGTGCCCAGATGCCCTCCCCAGGTGGGGCAGGAAACAGCCCCGAGCGGGTGACTCGGGGTGAGGATGGAGGGAGCCCCCCATGGGTTGCAGAAACCAACACCAAGCCTGGGAAAGGCTGAGGAATGTGGGTGGGGATGGGGTGGGCCTCCACAGGGGGCCAGTCTGAGAGGGGCCCAGGGCCCTAGGGAGCCCCCTCACTCAGTCCCGGGTGAGACCCCGGCTTCCCGAAAGACACCACCCCCAGCTGGGCGGGGAGAAGGACCACTGCCTCCAGGCCGCCCAATCAGATGCACTCCCAGTCTGATGGAGGAGGCAGCCAGGGCGGAGGCCTCCCGGGGCCTTCCCGGAGGAGCCCCCGGGACCTCCCCCGGACTCGGCGGCCCCCCGCCCCCCCGCCCACCCCCAGCCTCATTAGCACCGACGCCCGTCGTCCTCCCCTCGGCTTCCGGTGGCTCCAGAATGTAAAGGTTAAATCCTAACCTCATCTCAGCAGTTTCTCCCGGCTTTGCCTACCCAGAGCCAGTTGCTGGTAATTATATGCATCTCCGAGCAGCCAATCAGCTGTCAGACTGACAGATACTGATCTTTTCGTTTTATTTTTAGCTCTGTGCTTCCCCCTCTAGTTGCAAAAAAAAATTCTGTTTGTTCTGTGTGCTGCTGCCTGGCTCCCAGCTCTGCAGCCGGCTCTCATCTCCGCCAGCCGGGCGGGAGCAGGAAGCCGCAGGGGCTGGAGCCTCCTGTCCTTCCAGAAATGGGGGAACAAAACATACCGGCTGCCCCCCAGCTGCGGACCCCGGGCTGCGATGGGGAAGGGAGGAGGCCGGGTGCTGCGCGCAGAGGCGCCCTCGGAGGCTGAGGGAGCCCGAGAGGCTCTGCACTTGGCGTGTGGCCTTGCACGGGAGGAAAGCAAATCCTTACCTGCAGGCTGGGGGCTAGCAGAGAGAGGCAGACACAGAGCTAGACTGAGAAGGGGAAAGAGAGGGCAGTGGAAGGGAAAAGACAAGCTCTCACCCCTGGAAATACTCTCCCCCCCTCCCCCAGAACTGAACAGAAGGGGGCAAGAATGGCTGCCGGCCTGCGAGCACTGGAATGGGAGTCAGGAGGTGGCTTTCCAGCCAGGCCTGCAGGGCACAGGCAGGGGGTGGGAGTGGGGGTACCTGGGCCGCCTCTCCCAGGCCTGGGTGCCTCATCTGCCTCTTGAAGGGCAAGTGAAGTGCTCTGCAGAGTCTGTTTGTGGGTCATTCTGAAAGGTTCTGTGGACCCCCCTGGGGGCACCAGGAAGCTGGCAAGTGTAGGCCGGCCAGCAGGAGGCCCCTATTCACATGGGGTCTCTGGAAGGAGAGAAGGAATCTGAGGGCCAGGCAAGCTCTTAGGTCCCAGAGTCACCCAGACTCTAGTCAAGGGCCTTGATCCAGGAGAGTGTCAGGGGGCTCCTCTTCTCCCCCATAGTTAGCCTCCGGCTGCAGTGACCCAGGGGCCGGGGGCCTGGCCAGGATCACCTCTGCTCTGATTGGCCTCTGGGGAGGGGAGGCAATGTAGCCTAATGGTTTGGGCTTTGGGGCACAATCACTCAAGTGCAAGCCCCAGGGCTCCCTGTTTACCAGCTCTGTGAGCCTGAGTGAATGCCCCAAGCTCTCTGGGCCTCAGCATCCCCATCAGGAAAGGGAGCCCCAGGGCCACCCCCCACTTCACAGGATTGCTCTGCAGGGTGAGGGCACATCATATGGGTACTCACGGCCCTAGCATCCTTGTGAACGGGTATTATTAGCGTCTCTGTTGTGCGGATGGGGAAACTGAGGTTCATGTGACTCATAATTGGCAGAACAGGGACTAGAATCCCCCCCCCCACCTTGGCTTCCTTTTCTCTGACACCACAGATGGTGTGCTGAGAAAAAAGAGAAAGGAGAGCGGGAGAAGGGAATTAGGAGCCCGAGAGAGATGGAGGGGAGGCAGCGGCACCGTGATCAATTACTTGGGCTATAAATTTCTGCGGTTTTGCAAAGTGAGCACACAGCCTCGGAGAAGCCACGCTCGCTGGGTCTGCTCACGAGAAACGGAACAGCCAAGCCCACGGCAGACGCTTCCGATGGTGGGAGCCAGAGAGGGAGCGGGGCCGAGCTCCAGGGTGGGGTCCAACTGGCTGGTGGCGTTGGCAGAGGACGAGGACCCACGGAGAGGAGAAAGGAGGGGAGGGGCAGAGCGGAACCGGAGCGCCAGGCGAGCGTGGGAGCTGCCCCCGGGTGTCCCCTTGAGGCGGGGAGGGGGGGTCACCTTCTTTGTCTCTTCCCAGCTTCCCCCCCCCCCCCCCCGCCATCCCCACCCCGGCTGGGCAGCTCTGTCCACCAAAACACACCTGGCCGGCCAGCCCGCTAACGCTGCTTTCTCTGCTGGTCCTGGGGCTGCTGGGACAGCAGCTCACCGAACTTCAACTTCCTCATCTGTAAAATGGAGACAGTGTGGCATTTGTCCTGTCCCTGGGAGTGAGGGATCAGGGTGGTCTAGGATGTCGATGGCTTAGCCTGGGACCTGACGCATACACAGCAAGTCGAGTTAATGCTGCTATTACTAGAAAGATAACCAAGGGCTTAGGTGGTTTGGAGGCCCACTGAAGTATTGAGAAGGTGGAGCCAGTCGTCCCTCTGAGGAACGGGGTGGAAAGGGTTGCCCACAGTAGGGATGTGACGGGCCCTGACCTGTCCCTCCGTCTCCCAGCATGTAGGGGCCAAGGGCAGGGGCTGGGGTGCACTTCGTGCTTGGGAAATGGGCCCAGATTCCCAGCCTCCACCCTCCTGGAGCCTTGCTGAGTCCATTTAGGAAATGAGACATAGGCAGAGTCCAGCGAACCCCTCTGGAATCCAGGTGCTCCAGGAAAATGGGATGCCGGGAACAAGCTCTCAGGCCTTCCACACTGTGGACTTGCAAAGACCACAGCATTTCAGAAGCACCCCCTGCGTGCTCGTCTTCTGCTGTAGGCATGAGGAAATTCAGCAGCGAAGCATCTGGGCCCTGCCTTCAAAGAGTCAGTTTTCAGGGTGAAAAACAGATACAGCAGACCCTGAACCCTAGTCTTTGGACCCCAGACAATGGCCAAAGTAATGGGAGGCCATGGATGGAACAAGAAGACCATAGACTACAGACACAATGAAATGAGCAAGGGTAGGGCGGAGGGCCTGAGGGCAAGGGGTAAAGGCCACACAGATGGTAAATCAGGGTCCTGATTTCAGGGGGGCACTGGGCACAGGACCAGTGGTCCATACTCTCCAGCCTCAGGGATTCCAGGCTGAAGGTGGTGGAGAAGCTTGCTGTTTTAAAGGAAACCTAGGATGGATGCCTTTAAAATGAGGAGAAGATCCTCTGGATGAGGATAATAAAAATGTTGTATCAGTCAGGTTGGGCTAACAGATATAACAAAGAGCCCCCAAATAGTAAAAGTTTTTTCTTGCTCACATTAGTCTGCTGTGAGCTGGTGGAGGGTGGGGGGGGCGGGGTTCTGCTCACTCAGGGGCCCAGGCTCCTTCATCTCCTGCCTCATCATTTTCTAGGGCCTTGTCCTCCTCTGCAATAATCTCGTGGAAGGGGAAAGAGAGTGTGGAGGATGGCAAAGGAGGAATTTTATGGCCCAGGGCGATGGTGGGGACGCATCACTTCAACTCACATGCTATTGGCCAGAGCTTAGTCATGTGGCCACAATGAACTGCAAGGGAGGCTGGGAAATGTAGTCCAGCTGCATGCCCAAGAGGTAAAGAATGAAGCAGGATTTAGTGAAAACATAGCGATGTGTACCACAAATGTTATCCTGTTTAGGTGGATGAACGGGTGCTCACAAAGCACCTCGTTGTAGGGCCCGGCCCCTGACTTGTGTGCCAAAGCTGGTCATTTGTCCTATAAATCCAGAGGCTGCTCTCCTAAGGGTCAGGCCAGGCATTTGAAGGCTGTTCCTCAGGAAACTGTGCGTTAAAACCTCTCTCTCTCTCTTTCTCTCTCTCTCTCTCTCTCTCTCTGTGTGAGACAGACAGAGAGACAGAGATGGAAACAGAGGGAGAGGGAGAGAGAGAAAGAGAAAGAAGAGACATGGATGGAGAGTTTTCTGGTTTAAGGGAGCATCCAGAGCTTTCACCAGATTCTCAAAAATTTGAGGCATAATGGTTTAAAGAGAGACAGACCACTCTGGTATTAAAGCAGCAGCTTAGCTGTGCAGCGCTGACTGTGTTTGGGACTTAGCAGGGCCTCGGTACCAGGTGCGTTGATCCTTCTGCCCCACCCCCTCCCCCCACAGTAGGAGGAAGAACAAGGATTCTCCAGCCAGCATCTCCCCTCCCCCAAGCATGCCCCAGAGACCCCAGGGCCACGGCAGAGAAGGCCTCAGCTGAGCCATGACAGTGGAAGTGGCGCTCCCAGTCAGCTGCAGTGCCCAGACCAGCCATGGGGTCACGGGATGTCAGCACTGAGACAGGCAGGTGGAGGGACTGAGGCTCAGAGAGGGGACAGCTGGCTCAGGGTCACACAGTGAGTTGGGGCAGAGCCCTTCAATTCCCGGCAGTCAGGTTTCTGTGATCGTAAGCCACAGCATCGGGCTGTTCACCTTGAGCGGAGAAGGGCTCGGTTGCCAGACTGAGGAGCTCAGAACGGAAGGAACGCAGGAGAGGCAAGCAGTCCCCAGTGAGGACACACAATAGCGGGCATCTTGGGGAGCGGGGGAGACTCAGTGACCACCCTCAGGGACTGGCCATCAGGATGAGCAGTGAGTCCCGAGTCCTCAGGGAAGGAGGGCTAACGACCTAGCCAGGGCTGCAGACCCGCCCCTTGGCAGGGAAGGACAGGGGCATCTGGACTGACAGCCCACTCCCCAGGCTGCGCACATGAGGGGAATTCCCCGTGAGGCAACCGGGGGGCTTTTGCCAGAAAGAGGGGCGTGGGTCCTGGACCGGCCAAAACAGCAGATGTCCGCTCCGGCCTCCCAAGCCAGGATTGTGCAATCGAAACAAAACAATCACGGGGCTGGTTTCCTGCAGACCAGAGCTGCGACCTAAGCGGGGAATCCAGCCCAGAGCATGGCTGCAGGGCCCGCAAAACCCAAGCAGCCAGCGGGCTGGTGTTCTGGGCTCTGCTCGCTGCCCCAGGAGGCTGGTGGCTCCCTGAGGGCAGCGAGGCGAGCTGCTTGCTCCATGCCAGGCTGGGCTCACGTGGGGCTTGCCCAGGCTGGTGAAGGGACATTTCACAAGCAAGGGACATGCAGCTGGAGGAGGAGCTGGGGCCAAGGGCTGAGGGTCCAGGTGAGAATTCACTGCAGGAGAGCTGGGAGGGCTGCCAACCTCACCCCACCCCGGCAGAAGGAACTAGAAACCACAGACAGAGGAGGGATGGTGTGATGTCAGGATCAACACAGTCCCCAGTTCCTCAATCAAACGCTCATCTCTGTGTCGCCCGGAAGGTTCCATGTAGATGTGATTACAGCCCATAATCGGTTGCCCTGCAGTGAGGGAGGTTGTTCCAGACATTCTGGGTGGGCCCCCCTCCATCACTTGGAAGACCTAGGGCAGAGCTGAGCCTCCACTGATGGGGAAGGAGTTCTGCCTGTGGGAGCTCAGCAGCGGAAGCCCAGGTCCCCCTGCCCCCCTGGCCCCCCCAGCTCCCCCAGCCCTGCCTTCTCTTCAGGTTCCCCCACTTGTCCGCCGCCCCGCCCCAAGCTGCATAGCCAGCGCCTTGCAATCAGTCTCTTCACACAGATCTGCCGGTTCTGTTTCTCCCGCTGAAGGCTGACTAAGGCCGATGGGGAGGGCAGGGTGCAGGGCTGTGAGCGGAGGTTCCCAGGCCAATCTCTGGATGGGGGAGGGACCCTCCCCCCTACAGACAAGCGCTGATGGGGTCGTGTCCCTAATATAGCTGGGGAGCAAGGAAGTGCCCCCTGTAGGGGCCACACAGCCCCTTGGGGTCGGTGTTCAGAAAGATGGCTCAGAGTTCTGGTGCTGCTGGGACAGCCCTGTCCTCCTGTCCCCTTGTCCCTCTGACCCCCTGTCCCCCAGTCCCCCTATCCACTTGTCCCCTTGTTCCCTGTCCCCCTGTCCCCTTGGGTAGCAGACATATCACTGAGCTCTGGGCTGCAGAAGTCTGACACTGATTTCTCAGACTTCAAGAACCTGGAGGGCAGGGAGAAGCACCGTCTCCTAGGAAATGAAGAGATGGGCCCAGATCACTGGTCTGGGGGCTCAGATGGTCACTGGGGTTAATGCTCTGTTTGGCATACCCTCCCCCAGACAAGGTGGGGACACAGGGGGAGAGGAGAGAAGGGGAGACGCCCCTGACTTGAACCACAGGCCTGCAGGCATTCGAGGCACACCCACGGGTGGGCAGGACATTTATTCATTGATGAAACATGAATATAGAGCCCATCACCCCAGCCTCTGGTCCAAGCCCCCGTGGTTGTTCTTTTCATCCTCACCAGCTCCCTGAGAGGTGGATGAGCTGTTATCTCCATCATGCTCATTTTACAGAAGGGGAGACTGAGGCACAGGGAGGTTGACTTGTTACCCAAGGGCCCACAGCAAGCTCTGTTGCCCTCGAGCCCAGCCCCACTCTCTGATCCTGAGACCCGGCCCCACTCTCCTTTGTCTCCAGGCCTCTGGATAAACCTCCCCTAGGAGGCCTTCCCTCCCCTGGCCCTGGCTAAAAACACCGAGTCAAGAGGATTGTCTGACTCCCATGATAGCACATGCCCGGCCCTGTCCCCTTCTCTTTCATCATGATGTTGGTTTGGTCTTTTGGGCTCCTGCCCCCCCATTATCCAAGCAATAAACACTCAGATGGAGAGCTTAGAGGCCTCACACCATGGTGTAATTGATCTGTCCCACGTCTGCAGGTCCCCTCCAGACCTACATACAGGGTCTATGTCATACTCGTGGCTGCTTCCGGGGGTGGGGGTCCAGCCCAGAGCGAGGGCGGGGAGTGCCTCTGCCACCCACCAGGGCTTTGCAAATCTTGGGTTGGTTTGTTAACCCTGTGCCTGGTGACATCCATCACAGTTGTCATCTGGGGCGTCTGCTGTGTGCCAGGACCAGGCTGAGTGCCTGGCGCCCTTCGTCCTCCCAGCCTTCGGACATGCTGTGGTCCCCACCCCTACTCTTCCGATGGGGAAACTGAGGCTCAGAGAGGCTGGGCCATTTGTCCAGGGTCTTGTGTCTGTGGCTCAGAACTGGAGCTTCGCAGCAGCCCCTACCTCCCACGGAGAGGCATCCAGGGCCCCGTTAGTTACCTACCACCAGGCTTAGCACAGACATGTTCTGCCCAAGACCTCACAATGCTAAGACAGAAACAAGAGGCTGCATTGAGCAACATCCACTCGCTACGTTAAACAGCCACAGGTGAGAGCCCCTGCCGCTTAATGCACAGGGCTGAGGCTGAAAAGCATTTTTACCTTAGCCGTGCTTCCAGAGGTTCTCATCAACCTGGTTTGCCTAAAGCCAGGGAAGCAGGGATTAACTGAGTCTGGGCGGTTTCCATGGAGCCCAGATGGTGCAAAAACAACACTTAGCCTCTCCGGGGGTTGGGGGGGGATCACACCATGGGCTGGGGAGGCAGTCACCCGGTCCCCCGAGAAGACACCTGGAAGATCACCCCGCTGCCGACCACCAGCATCAACAAGAAGATGTCTGGGTCCGTGGACAATCCCAGCAAGTGACACAGGAGCTATTGGACACCATCCACATTTTCTGACACTTCCCCTTGCCCCAAAGAACACGTTTTTCCTAGCACTCTGGCCCCTGCCCTTCCCAGGCTTGGCTGCAGCAGCTCCGCCCAGCACCCTGTTTCCCAAGTCCTGTCTGGGACCAGGAGACACCAAGGAGACAGAATGTCACTGTCAAGCAAGGAATCCCAATACAGTTATTCATCCATCCATCCATCCATCCATTCATTCCATGTATTCACTGCAAAAGCCTTAATCATTAGATCCTTTCTCGTCAGCACCTAGAGGGTTGGGAGCAGTCATCTCTCTCTCCCCAAATCCCCCCAACCACCACTGACCTTCCATACGCCAGGTTCACTGGCACTGGGCTGAATGGATGACATGAATCGCAGGAAACGACACCTTCTCTGGGCACCAGATTTGATTAGACAGTTCCTTCAGTAATAATAACAGGAACTGGTACAGAGCTCCTTACATGGGCTCGGGACGCCATACGTTATCCCATCCCAATGGCCCTAAGATGCAGGTGCTGGTATCGTAAGACACTCTATTCATTATTGCAAGATAATGTATTCATTCATTAATTCTTCCAACAGATTCTTGTTGAGCCTGGACTCCACCCCCGACCCCTGCCCAGAGGGCCCAGGGAGACCCAAGGTGAATAAGGCAGGGCTGCTCTGAGGGAGCTTAAGGCCCTGGCAGCCAGCTTCCAAGATGGCCCCTCTGGGTATTCCCGCCTTTGTTTCGTGACCAATAAAGCCGAACGGAGCTGACCGTATGTGACAATACGTGACTTCCAAGGCTAAGTCACAGCGGGTACTGTGCCTTCCGCCTCGCTCCCTTGGATTGCTCACTCCGGAGGAAGGTAGCCACCATGCGGGGAGGACCCTCAGGCAGCCCTGTGCAAGGCCAAGGGCTTGCCAGGCCTGCACTCGAGCCTCGCTGGATGGAGCTACTCTGGAGAAGGCTCATCAAGCCTTCCCCGACTGCTATCCCTGCTGACACCTGACTGCAATCTTCGAAGAGACTCCAAGCCAAAACCACCCGGTTAAACTGCTTCCAAATGTCTGACCCACACAAACAGTGAGATAATAAATGTTTGTTGTTGTTTTCAGCTACTGTGTGTTTGGGGGTTGTTATGTAGCAACAGATGAATACAGTGGTGTGTATGTGTGTGCGCGCGTGTGTCAGACTTGTAAGCAAATGAATCAAGTGCTAACAGACTGTAGGGGCTGGCCAGGGAAGGAAGGATGCGTGCTAGCTGGGGGAGGTATTCCCGGTGCTGCCCTTGGAAGTCCAGCAGAGGACACAGACAGTACGATAGTGATCCACGAACCATTCATTCATTCAAAAAACACAACTGTGCACTTGCTCTGGGCTCAAGAGGACTCATGCCGGGGCTTCCGTGGGAAAAACACAGACTTAATGCCAGCCGTGATAAAGCTCTCATCCTGGTAGGGGAGACTTACCAGGTAAGGTCGTAAATAAACACAGAATCCCAAAGGAGATGGGGGCCAGAAGAGACAGGGCAGGCCTCCCTTAGAGCCATACAAACTGAGACCAAAAGGATCTACACAAGTTGGCCAGGTGATGCTGGGAGGCGCAGGGAGACAGCACGTGCCAAGGCCCCCAGGGGGAGACGAGCCTGGTGAGTCAGAAGAAAAAACTCCAAGTCAGTGTTGTGGGAACAGAGTGAGCAAAGGGAAGAGGGAGATGAGGTATGGCTGGCAAAGTTAGGCACAGGCTTGGGGGTCGGGCTAAGGCTTTTAGTCCTTGAGCTAAGTTGGATGGAGAGTTGTTGATGGTTTTGGTAGAAGAATAGGTGTGCACTTGAACACTTTTGTTGCTACCCATAACAGAACACCTGACTCTGAGTGGCTTGAATCATAAAGTTTATTCAAGAACTACTGGGATGGGGCGCCTGTGTGGCTCAGTTGTTAAGCGTCTGCCTTTGGCTCAGGTCATGATCCCAGGGTCCTGGGATCGAGTCCCGCATCGGGCTCCCTGCTCCGCGGGAGGCCTGCTTCTCCTTCTCCCACTCCCCCTGCTTGTGTTCCCTCTCTCGCTGTGTCTCTCTCTGTCAAATAAATAAAATCTTAAAAAAAAAAAAAAAACTACTGGGATAAGGGGCACCTGAGTGGCTCAGTCATTTGAGTGTCGGACTCTAGATTTTGGCTCAGGTCTTGATCTCATGGCTCCTGGGATTGAGCCCCATGTCAGGCTCTGAGTTCAGCAGGGAGTCGGCTTGAGGATTCTCTCCCTCTGCCCCTCCCCCCACTCAAATAAATAAATAAATCATTAAAAAAATTCCTGGGATAAGAAGTAGTACTGGGTCGGTCCAGTGGCTTAAGAGTGCAAGATTACCAATTTTTTTAGGGGGGGGGAGGGGAAGAGGCAGAGGGAAAGAGAGAGAATCTTAAGCAGCCTCCACACTTAGCACAAAGCCTGACCTGGGGCTTGATCTCACAACCCTGAGATCATCTGAGCCGAAATCGTCACCCCTTAACCGACTGAGCCACCCAGGCTCCTCAAGAGTCAAGATTAAGATTTTTAACTTAATCACATCTTCAAAATTGCTTTGCCACATAGACTGACATATCAACTGGTGCCTTCTGCCCTTTAACTCTATTGTCCCTGAGGTTTTTTTAATCTCACAATTGTCACCTCATTATTGCAAGGAAGCTGCCACAGTTCCAGGCATCACATTCTCACCCACCAGCATCCAGAACAGCTCTCTATGAGTGTGAGGTTGGGGGGGAAGGGGAGGGAATCTTCCCCAAAGCGCCCAGCAGACTTGGGTCACATGCTCACTCCATCCCCGTCATTAAAAATGGGGAACAGGATTGCCATGAATGGTTTGGACCGACGGTGATTGATCCCCTGGGGCTGGCCTCAGTGTCATCAAACAAGACTGGGATTCTGAGCAAGCGGAAGTGATAGGATTATGTAATTGTGGCAAGTGCTTTGAAAGAGGAGTACCAGACCTCTTCCTAAATCCTGCGCATGTTTGTCCAGCACGGGCTGTGCCCGACGCCGACGCTGGGCGAGAGCGACATGAAGCTGAGCGAGGTCCTGCATCCGGGAGCCTGCATGAGGACGGAGGTGGTGAGCTGCCTGCAGGAACAAATGAGTCCTTAGAACCGTGTCTGCCTCCGAGCAGTTTCGGACCCTCCATCTCCCAGCTGGCTTCTGCAGCCATTGACGCCAGGCTCTCCCTCCTATTGTAGGACAGGAGTTCAGGGTCCCCAGTGACAGCTGCACTCCCTCTGTTCTCCCAGGTGACACCTGTCTCCCACCCCTGTTTCCCCAGCCCCCAAGGAAGCTTGGTGTTTCTGTGGGACATGGAGAGCTACAGGGTTTCCGAGGAAAGGAAAGGGATGGAGTGCTTCCTGAGAAGACTCATGGGTTGGCTAAACAAGGAAAAGGCATTCGTGGGAGAGGAAAGCCAAGAAGCTGAGATGCTCGCGAGCCATGCAGGTGGCAGGGCGAGGCTCCTGTGGGCTCTCCCATCCCGCCAGCTTGGACAGCCTGACGCCGGCAGCGCACTCAGGCTGGGTGGCTTCTCTGGGGGGAAGGTGTGCGAGCAGGCACGGTGCCTTTGTTTCATGTGCAAGAGAGAAGCTGCGATTCTCAGGTGGAGGGGAAACCCAGACCCTACTGACAGCCCAGTGGAGGCGAGATGCCACCATCTCACCGCATAGCCCTGGGTCAGGTTGCTGTTCCTTCTGGTGCCTCAGTCTCCCCATCCTGTAAATGAGGGTGCTCTACGGGCGATCATTTGCACATTTTAATACAATGAAACTCTGCATAAGTACAAAGTGGTCCACCTGGAATTACACTTTTGCCCTCTGGATTTTATTTTTACTTAAAAGTGCAGCAGAATTTTATCACTGTACGCAGGTGCCCTCCTCACGATAAAGGCTTCTTCTTTAGAGGAGCTCACAGAATTGTCATGCACTGGTTGCCCAATTACTATGTGTGCAAGCAGACATTCACCTCCAGAGCTACCTTCCTCTAAGGCAAAGAAGATTCCAGAAGTATTGGCCCATCACCTTCTAACCCATCATGGATAATCTGCTTATTATATATCGGGCTTATTGTTGAAGTCAGCGTTTTTGTTTCTTATGGCTGCAGTAACAAATTTCAACCAACTCCATGGCCTAAAACAACACAAATTCATGATCTTGTAACTCTGGGAGGCCGTCTGAAATGGGTCCACTGGCCTAAAATCAGGTGTGGGCAGGGCTGTCCCAAGAACCTAAAACAGGGCCTGGCGCGTGGTTGGGGCTCAATGAATATTTGGTGGCTCATGAACGGACGTGCTCCGATTCTCGCAGGGAAATGGCCACAAAGCTGTGACTAGAACCAAGGCGCCCCGTTTCCAGCCCAGTTCTGACTGGGGGGAGGGGGGAGCAGGCCAGCAGCTTCTCACCTGCTGGGGCCTGAAGGTGCCCAGGGAGAGGGTGACCGGGAAGTAACGTTGGGCTTTGGTAACGGAGGACGGTTCATCCTCGGATCCCAGCTGCTGAGAGGCAAAGCAAGGCTCTGGCAGGTGCCACGGGCCAGTGGCCTCCGCAGGTGGGAGAACTTGGCCTCTTCCAGCAGGTACAGTGAGTGCAGCGAAGAACTCTGCCCCAGCCAGGCGTGAGGGTGGCCAAGAAGAGGGAACCAACCAACTGTGGGTTCTTTGCATACCTGGGGGACGTGTCCACGGGGGCTGTGATTCTGCCGTAATGCCTGCTGACCGGTTGAGTGTCCTTTTGAATCTTCGTTTGTTTACAGTTCAGGGTGTTTTAAGGTAAAATGGACACATGGTGAAATGCATAAATCTCATGTGTACAATTTTATGCGTTTTGACCACCGCAGACACCTATGTAACCCACACCCTTATCAAGCCGTAGAAACTTTCCATCATCCCCCAAAGTACCTTTGTGTCTTCCCAGACGATCCTGCAGCCCCAAAGGCAACCAATATTCTGATTTTAACCGCGGAATATTTCTGGGCCTGTTCCAGAACTTCCTATAAATAGAATCATACAGTTTGTGCTTTTCAGTGTCTGGCTTTTTTCATTCAGTGTAATGTCTGTGTGAGTTCTCTGTGTTGTGTGCTGATAGTTCATTCCCATCTTACTGATGAGTAGTATCCCATAGTATTCTCCATTACATACAAATTGTGTTTGGACATTTGGGCTGTTAATGGACATTTGGGTTGTTTCCAGTTGTGGGGGGGGGGTATTAAAGAGCTGCTATAAACATTCCCATACAAATCTTTTTGTGAACATATGCACTTATTTCTTTCGAGAAAATATCTAAAACCGGAATTGCTGGATTATAGGGTAGGTGTATGTTTTACTTTATAGAAAACCAGGGAAACTCTTCCAGAGTACTTGTAACATTTTGCGTCCCCATCAGCAATTTCTGAGAGCTGGTTGTTCTGTGTCCTTCCCAATATTTGGTGTTGTACATCATTTAAAATGTTAACCATAAACTCTCCTAATCATGAAATGCCGTAGTAGTATCTCATGGACTTTAATTTGCATTTCCCAAATAACAAAGGATGTTGAGCACTTTTAAATGTGTTCACTGGGGGCGCCTGGATGGCTCAGTTGATTAAGCGTCTGCTTTGGGCTCAGGTCATGATCCCGGGGTCCTGGGATCACTTAGTGGGGAGTCTGCTTCTCCCTCTGCCTCTAGTGATCCCCCTGCTTGTGCTCTCTCCTGCTCTCTCTCTCAAATAAATAAATAAAATCTTTGAAAAAAAAATGTGCTCACTGGCCTTCTGCATACATACTTTTGTGAAGTGTCTGTTCAGATCTTTTGACCATTTTTAATTGGGCATGTGCCCTTTGATTAGACTTATCTATATAATCCAGATACCAGCCCTTTATCAGATATATATTTTGCAATGTTTTCTCCAAGTATGTGGTTTCCCTCTTCATTTCCTTTTTTTAAATAACGATTTATTTACTTATTTAATTTTTTTTTAAAGTAGGCTCCACGCCCAACATGGGTCTCGAACTCACGACCCTGAGATCAAGAGTTGCATACCCCACTGACTGAACCAGCCAGGCATGCCCCACCCCTTCATTTTCTTAACAGTAAGCAGAAGTTTTCAATTGTGAGGAAGGGAAATTGTCAATATCACTTATGGCTAATGCTTTCTGGGTCCCACCTAAGAAATTTTGGCCAGCTCACAGGTTATGAAGATTTTTTTTCCCTATGTTTTCTTCTAGAGGCTTTATAGTTTTGGTTTTTACATGTAGGTCTATGATCCATCTTGAGTTAAATGTTGTGTATAATGTGAAGCAAGGATCAAGTCTCATTTTTCTCAATGTGGACATCCAGTTGTTCTGGCACCATTGGTCCAAAAGACTACTTTTCCCCATTGAAATGCTTTGGCCCCTTTGTCAAAAATCAACATGCTGTGTAAGCATGGGTCTGCTGCTGGACTCACCAAGAGTTACATTAATCTGTTTGTTTTGCCTTGATCCCTTAGTCTTGAAACCAAAGAATGTGAGTTCCCCAGCTCACAGCAAGTTTTTGGCTACTTTATGTCCTTTAAATTTTTTTTTTTTAAAGATTTTATTTATTTATTTTTGAGAGAGAGAGAGAACGAGCGGGGGTGGGGGCGAGAGGCAGAGGGAGAAGCAGACTCCCCGCTGAGCAGGGAGCCCTATGCGGGGCTTGATCCCAGGACCCCGAGATCAGACGCTTACCCGACTGAGCCACCCAAGCCCCCTAAATTTCTATATAAATATTAGAATCAGTTTGACAATGTATGTGCTTCCCAAGGCTGCTGGGATTATAATTGGGATTGTGCTAAATCTACAGGTCAATGGAAGGGAACTGACCTCTTCACAACACTGAATTTTCCGACCCATGAACATACTCTTTCTTTCCATTATCTTAGGACTTCTTTAATTTCATTGTTTTAGTAAATTTACTACCAAGCATTTTATGCTTTTTGTGTTATCATAAATGGAATTTGTAAACATTTCATTTTTACCCCTCCGCACCTATCGGAATGGCCCAAATCCAGAACATTCACACCAAATGCTGGCGAGGATGTGGAGCAGCAGGAACTCCCATTCATCGCTGGTGGGAATTTAGAATGTACAGCCACTTTGGGAAACAGTTTGCAGGTTTCTTACAAAACTAAACACATTTTTATCATGTGATACAGCAATCGTGCTCCTTGGTATTTATCCAAAGGAGTTGAAAGCTTACGGTCCACACAGAATATGCACATAGATGTTTATGGCAGCCTCATTCATACTTGCCAAGACTTGGAAGCAGCCAAGATGCCCCTCGGTAGGTGAATGGATAAATAAACTGTGGTACATTCAGACAATGGAATAATATTTCAGTGGTTAAAAAAAAAAAGTGAGCCATCAAACCATGAAAAGACATGGATGCCATAAAAGAAGGGAACACTTCCAATTCATTTTATGAGTGCAGTGTTACCCTGATACCAAACCCAGACCAAGACGGAGCAAAAAAGGAAGACTACAGACCAATATCCATAATGAACAGAGATGCAAAAATCCTTAACAAAATATAAGCAAACAGAATTTGGCAAGACATAAAAAGAATTATATATCACAATCCAGTGGGGCTTATTCTAGAGATGTAAGACTGGTTCAATATTTGAAATCACTGCAATCCAGTGTATATAACAGGCTAAAGAAGATAAATCGCATGAGCATAGTAACTAATGCAGAAAAAAACGCTTGACAGAATCCAACACCCAATCATGAGAAAACTCAAAGAAAACCAGGAGTAGAGGGGGGCTTTCCCCACTCAATAAAGAATATCAAAAAATCTACAACTAACATTATACTTAATGGTGAAAGAGTAGGGCACCTGGGTGGCTCAGATGGTTAAGCGTCTGCCTTCGGCTCAGGTCATGATCTCAGGGTCCTGGGATCGAGCCCCACGTCGGGCTCCGGGCTCAGCAGGGAGTCTGCTTCTCCCTCTCCCTCTCCCCCTGCTTGTGCGCTCTGTGTCTCAAATGAATAAATAAAATCTTTTTTAAAAATGGTGGAAGAGTAAATGCTTTCCCCCTCTGGCTGGGAACAAGGAAAGGATGCCCACTACCAAAATCTATGCTTAGTGCTAGAAGCTCTAGCCAGAGCAATAACGTATGAAAAGAAAATAAGAGGCATACAGATCAGGAGGCAAGAAATAAAAATGTCCCAATTCGCAGATGACATGATTGTCTATGTAGAAAATCTCAAAAAAGCTACAAAAAAAAAAAAAATCTCCCAGAACTAATAAATGAATTCATCCAGGTCACAGAGTACAAGATCAAGACACAAAAAATCAATCATACATCTATATGTGAGCATTGAACACATGGAAACTGAAATGTAAAATATAACACCATTTATAATCATTCCAAAAAAATGAAATCCTTAGCTATAAATAACAAAACATGTACAGAACTTATATGTTGAAAGCTACAAAACACTGATGAAGGAAGTTTTTAAAAATTTGTTGTTGTTTTTTTTTAAATAGCTTCCACACCCAGCACAGAGCCCAATGCAGGGCTTGAACTCGTGACCCTGAGACCAAGACCTGAGCTGAGATTAAGAGTAAGATGTTTAACCAACTGAGCCACGCAGGTGCCCCTTAAAAATCTAAATAAATGGAGAGAGAATTCGTGTTCATGGATTGGAAGAATCAGCACAGTAAAAAGTGTCAGTCGTCCCCAAATTGGTATGTAAGTTTAACACAATTCCCATCCAAAGCCAAGCACGATATTTTAAAAATATAGGCAATATTGTTATAAAATTTATATGGAAAATCAAAGGAATTAGGATACCTAAAACAATTTTGAAAAAGAAGTGAGAAGAATCACCCTCCCCCACTTTTAAAACAATATCAGCTACCATGATCAAGACTGTAGTGCTCGTGGAGGAAAAGACACAGAACAGAGAGTCAGCAAAAGACTCACACAAATACATCCAAAGGATTTTTTTTACAAAGGTGCACACTAATCCAGTGGAAGATGGTTAGCCTTTCAACAAAGGGTGCGGGAGAAATTGGATAGCCACAGATGAAAAAAAAAAAGAAAGAAAAACTGAACCTCACATGTTATACAAAAACTAAGTCTGAATGGATTGCAGACCCACACGTAAAATTATAAGACTTTTTTAAAAAAGGAGACCATAGGAGATAATGTCCAGTATCTAGGGCTACACAAGGAGTTCTTAGATTTATCACAAAAAGCATAAACTGTCATAGAAAAAGAATTGGTAAATCAGACTTAATCAAAATCGAAAACGCTTGCTCTGCCAAAGACCTTGTTAAGAGGATGAAAAGACAAGCTACAGACATGGAGAAAATGTTTGCAAATCAGCTCTCTAACCAAGAACTTGTATCTAGATCGTACAAAGGATTCTCAAAACTTAATAGCAAAAAAAAAAAAAAAAAAAAAATCACAAACAACCCAAGTAGAAAATGGGCAGAACACCGAGGATATATTTCACTGAAGAAGATATATGAATGGCAAGAAGGCACATAGAAAAGATGTGCTATGTCATTAGTCATTAGGGAAACACAAATTTAGGCTACTATGAGATGTCACTACACACCTACTAGAACAGCCTAAATTAAAACAAAAAAACCCCCAGAAAACAAAATAGTGACAACATCAAAAACTGGTGAGGATGCTGAGAAACTAGGTCATTCCTGCATGGGTGGTGGGAATGAAATATAGTACAACCGCTCTGCAACAGAGTTGGTAGTTTTTTTCAAAAAAAACTAAGTACGCGCGGACTCTACAACCTAGTGATCAAGCTTCTGGGCCTTTAGCCCAGAGAAATGGAAACTTCTATCCACACTAATTCCTGCACGTGAATGTTCATGGAAGTTTTATTGGTAATAGCCCCAAACTGGAACCGACCAGAACACCTGTCAGTGGGCGGATGGTTAAACAAATAATGGAATAGTACTCAGCAAGAAAAAAGGAACACACCGCAGGCTGGATGGATCCCAAGGGCATCATGCTGAGTGAAAAAGGCATTTTGAAAAGATCACATGCTGTATAGATTCAGTTACATCACATTCTCTAAATGACAGAAGTGTACAGATAGAGTGGTTGCCAGGGGACGGGGTGGGGGGCAGGGGTCTTGTGTGTCAAGGAAGGGGACTATGAGGGGGAATCTTTGTGGCGATGGAATGTTCTGTGTCTTGATTTCCATGGCAGTCACAGGAGTCTGTGTGTGTGAACTACACACTCGCGTTGTGCTTGGCGTACTTGGTTTTGCTATTGTACGACTCACGTATCACTATTGGGGGAAACTAACTGGGGGGACCCAGATCTCGCCATGCTATTTTTGGAACTGCCTGTGAATCTGTAATTATTTCAAAATACAAAGTTGTTGTTTTTTTTAAAGAGGAAGGAAAAAATTATTTCAACCCAAGAATTTTATATCTAGTAAAAAATACCCTCTAAGAAGAAAGGTAAAATAGTCATTTTCAGATTTAATTTTATAAAAATTTTAAAGGAGGAGGCTTTTTGACCAGAAGCCATGGAGCACAGACAGTGAGGGCTAAGAGGGAAAGGGAAACTGCTTTCGCAGGCGGGCTTCCAGCCAGATCCAGGGATTCGGGCAATGTTTGCTGAGTTCCTCCAGGCAACACGGTATTTACTGAGCACGTACTGTGTGCCAGGCCTTTTCCAGGCCCTGGGGCTACCACAGTGAACAAAACAGACCCAGACCCTCCCCTGAAGGAGTTTACATTCTGAAGATGGGTTGGGGAGGGAGAGGTGGGGAGCGACAGTAATCAGTAAACATCATAAAAAATAAATGAGGGGCGCCTGGGTGGCTCAGTTGGTTAAGCGACTGCCTTCGGCTCAGGTCATGATCCTGGAGTCCCGGGATCGAGTCCCGCATCGGGCTCCCTGCTCAGCAGGGAGTCTGCTTCTCCCTCCCGACCCTCCCCCCTCTCATGTTCTCTCTATCTCATTCTCTCTCTCAAATAAATAAATAAAATCTTTAAAAAAAATAAAAATAAAAATAAACGATAGTTTGTTAGAAGAAAAAGTGCTACGGGGAAACCAAGTGGAGCAGGGTAGGGGTTGGGGGCATGCAGGGGTGGAGCTAGCAGGAGTGAGGCACACAGGGTGGGGAGTGCGGGGGTGGGGTGGGCAGGGATGGGGCTGGGCAGGACTGGAGCATACAGGTGTGGGGCGGGGCGGGGGTGGCCCCATGCAGGGGTGGGGCTGGGCAGGTTGCTCTGGGTATAGAATTCTTGAAGAAGTGATGTTTGTGCCAAGCCTTGAAGGAGCAGGGGAGTGAGCCACCCTGATGTGTGGGGAGGAACTCCAGGCAGAGGTAACCCCAGGAACAGCATGGGGTTGGGGGGGTGTCTCCAGGGCCACCTGGGTTCAGGGAAGGGTAAGCATCACCCCCAAAGGCCACGCCTGGGCTCCGTCCTTCAGCTGTGGACGTGCAGGTGATCCGCCAGGTAACCTGAGGCCCTGCCCCGTGGCTGAAGTCTCCGTCTGGCAGGATTTGTTGGGGAATCTGCTCCCCTCCAGCCCTGCTGTCAGAGCCCACCCCCTGCCTTTCCCCAAACCCAGGACCCTGGAACACACCCCCTAAGGGGACCCCACCACCCCCCCAATGGCTTTGGAAAAAGTTTGCTCCAGGTCTCATCTTTGGACACTTTGTTCCCACACCCTCCCTGTAGGCTTCAAATGGCCGCACAAGTCTTGGCCAGGCCTCCGATGCATCCAAACCCAGTTGTCTCTCCTTGTCACTCTCCCAACCCAGCAGAGCCCTGCCTGGGTACTGGACAGCCCTCACGGAGTCACCTTCTTCCTCGCCTGCTCATGTCCCCCCGGAGACCCCCTCCCACACACCTCCAGTGCCCACCTGATCCCCTGTCCCCCTTCGGCTGGTATTAGCAAGCCCATTAAGGAGCATGCTGTATTTTACAGGTATTTGATATTCCAAATAAAATCTCGGCAGCCCCCGTGAACCATCTTAACTGTCGAAATGCCCACAGGACTTGGGATTAGAAGCTCTACAGCACATGCGAAATGAAGGGATTTTATTTAGTGTTTAGGATTTATACATGTATATGTGTGTGTGGAGGGGTGCCCAAATATGTATTTAAATCAAGTAACTTAATCCACGGAGTTCAAGGCTAAAACCACCACAGGAGAAGGGTATTTGCATATATTAATCTCTTAACATCCACAAAGGAGACTGTGCGGGAGAAAGCCCAGCGACCTGGAATTGGAGGGCCCCCGAGAACGTGCCAGGTGGTGTTGGCTTTCTGTTCTCACCTGCTCGGCGCCATCCCAGCCCCGCCCACCCTCAGCCCACCCCTCGCACACCTGGCTGGACACAGGACGCAAGAGGGTGGGGGCCACGTCGCTGGCGACACTGCCCTCCCCAGTGGTTCGTCGTGGGGTTTGTGAAGGAATGAATGAATGGACGAATGTGTGCCCTGGAAAGGGACACGCTAAACAAAAATGAGTTTCATGACACAGCCCACTTACTGCTTCTTCCAGCAGACCAGGACGGTGGAGGTGCCATTCTGCCTGGGGCGTAACAGGGAGCTGGGGACACCTCTCAGAGGACAGGGGAAGGGGGAGGAGGAAGCGGCTGCAGGGGAGAGGGAGCTCAGGTGGAGGGCACAGCCCCGGCGAGGGCGGGGGATGAAGGACAGGTGGGCACGGGGGCAGGGGCCAGCCTGGGGGCACCTCGGGAGCCGTGGGGAAGTGTGCACTTCCTTCCAAGCACTTGTGAGGGACAGTGGTGACAGCCGGGAGAGCCGCCTTGCTGGAGCCAGGACAGCCAGTCTTTCCTAGTCAGGTGATGAACTGAAAACATGGGGGGGGCCCAGACTGTCGTCCCCCCTCCTTATCACGTATACCACATGCTCACACGTTCACACACTCACACACACACACACACCACATACAAACACACACCACTCACATTCATACCACACACATTCACACACACAC